>NC_044580.1:7645011-7948041 GCF_901933205.1 Camarhynchus parvulus
GAGGAAAAGAAATTAGGTCATAATCTTCCTTCTGTATGTCTCTTTTAATCTTCCTGATGTATTTGAACATCATGATATTTAGTGCTTCCAATGTTACTTGCTACCAGTTTTGGTGTCTCAGGTGGCCATCTCCCTTTTCATTATGCTTATTCTAGAGCATCTGCATCCTTGATAAATTGCTGAACTTAATGATTCCATATAAATAATTTTGATCGATATCATTCTGTCCCAAAACTCTTGATGCACTGAATAACATTTAAAAATCTTTCTCCCTCTGAAAGGCACTGAAACAAAGACAGGACCAGCCATAATTTGTTTTCTTTAGTGACAGTATTTTTGAAGTAAAACATTGGAGATCTATTGAAATATCAATAGATAACAAAACAAATGGAAAACTGTCCAATAAATGAAAAGTCTTTTCACTCTCATTCATTGGAGCATGATACCTGATGTAGTTAAAAGGAGAAATTGATGTTCCTGCCAGCTGGACATAAAGCTATGCAGATTCTCCTGTTCTAACCTCTCAACATGAAAAACCAAATGGCAGGAAAAAGGCTCTTCCCTATAGAGGTTAAAGAAATAATGAAATGATTTGTCATTGAAGATGTTCTGATCATGGTAATGCTTGAATACTTAAAGTATAGAAAGGTTAAGACAAGGATATAGTTTTTCTCTCTTCAAAAATACCAGGTTAAAGGCAAAGCAATTTGTGGAATGGTTGTTGTTAGTATTTTTATTTCAGGATGGACCTCCACAAGGTAAGAGATTGAAAGACAGAAAAATAACAAATCTAATAGCTGCATTGAACCAAGGTTTAATATTCATGGTGGGACTGTATATGCACTGTCCTGGGTTATCTTTCTTTTTTTGCAAAAGAAAAAAAGTAATAAAAGCTTTTTTTAAAATGCTATTTTCCCCATTGTGAGATCAAAGTTCCTCTATTGCTGTGTTCCTGATAGCATTACAGTAGAAAGGTGTGTTGTCTCATTTAGCACAGTAGCCTCATTAATGTAATTCTCTTTAGGTTAGAGTTCTGTCAATTACCAATATTGAAAATATAACACGTTTTATTTTTTTTTGGTGTGTGAAAGAAATCAGATATGCATTAGTTTATGAATCCCATAACTCCACTAAGAGCAAAAATAACAATAACGGGTTGTCATGTATTTGAAGTAAGATACAATTTTTAACAACTTACAGCACAATTTGAAAGCCATTTTTTCATCTTTCAAGAAAATTCCCTAGGAAGAAGTCACCTCTGTGCTGTTCCTGCTTTTTTTTTCAATTGCTGGATGTTTATGCACTGTTAAAATCATATGAAACATTTGCAGATAAGGTCTTGTGGCTGAGCCTGGGACCCAGAGGAACAAACACCCTCCCTCAGGGGTGCTCCATGCTCAAGGGCAAAGGCGTCACTTACGGCTCTTTTGGGAGAACACGGTGTGTAGGTGTTGAATGTTCTCCCAGCCCAGGGTTTATTCTTCAGCAGTGATAGCAGGAGATGTGGTTTAGGGAGACATCAATGAACTTGTTAATATGGAGAGAGAGAGAGCCAAGCCCAACAAGACCGAGAGAATAATGGATATTATGAAATGTAATTCTTGTCAAAACTGATTTAGGAAAAGCAGACAATAATTGAGATAAATGACTATGCTCCACTGCATCTCTTCCTCCCTTCTTTCCAACCCCCCAGCACTACAGGGACATATGAATGTGCTTTTGTTGCTTTTGTTTTTTTTTTTTGGGGTTGGCTCTTTGTCAAGGTTACCATTACTTGACTTTCTGATACTGTGTTGTAAAGCTCTAGTCAAATTCATTGATGTCGTGTCTGGAATACAAGGCATGACTTCCAGGGCTTCTCTTAGCAACATGCACTAACTGACCAAAAATAGTCATGTGCACTGCAATAAATGCAAATTTGAGGGGTTTGGAGTTCATGTGGTTATAATGAGAAACAAATTTCATCAGGCAGCAACCAGAGACTCCTTATAGCAAGTGGGAATGCTGGGAAAGTCTATATTGAAGAACACAAATTTCTCTTGCATAAGTTTTAAGTGGTTTTGTTTTTTATAAAGAATCTCTTTTCAGGTCAAATTATTCATTTTATATTGGCTTAGAAATGCCTGAGCAAGCCCAGGAGATTGTAACTGCTGGCATGTGAGGATTCATCCCCAAACTGCTTCTGGGGGCAGCTGTGCTGCTGTGTGTGCAGACAGGTGGGACTGGGCTTCCCTTCATTCTCATTTCCTGGATTGGGATGCCCTTGGCAGAGATAAAGTTAGAATTGCAGTGTCATGGTTCAACCCCAGCCAGCAACCAAACCCCAAGCAACAGTTTTCTTCCCCTGGAGGTGGCTCTGAGATGGGTCTGTTACCATGTACCTGGTTAGAATTTCTGAGCACTGGAAGAAAACCAAGGACCTAAGAAATCCAAAAGTGTCTGGTAGAAACACAGATAAAATTCAGAAGAGAAACTTTTTAGAATCTTCTTTGATGCAACATTTGTAGAGATTTATCTCCAAAAATGACCTAAGCTAGAGAAAATTCAATTGACTTCTCAACAATGCTGGATTTGGGCTCTGACTCAGCAATGGTGATGTGAGTAACTTCCACAGTGCCAGTTACTAAAGTGCATTTTAAGAACTGGTGCATTGGAAATGGAAGTCCATTGTTTTAATGCAGGAATAAATGTATCATAGTCTTCTAAAATGACCCAGAAAAGCAGGTGGTAATTTTGATATATAATACTGTCAGGATAGTGGGGGAGATGACATGTTACTATTTCTGAGCATTCTGAAGAAGCTGAGTCAGTGCAGGAAGGAAATGTGTGTTTGTAGCAGGGGAATGGCCTTTGGAGCTGGGCTCCTTCAAATGTGGGCACTTCCCTTTCCCTCTAGCTTTGCTGTGTAGCTGTGGTTTCTCCAGCCTGGGGAGTGACCCAAGGCGAGCCTGGTGGCTGTGCTGTGTCTTGTTTGTCCCAGAGATGTGTCCTTTGTTGGCCATGCATTCTGCTTTGTAACTCCTGCCGCACAGCCCAGCTTGGATCCTTCCTCTGGCGTTGGGGCTTGGGAGCACCTGCCCAGCAGTGCCAAGTGCTTGTGAGCTTTGTGTTGGGCACCACCAAATTGCACCTTCTTCCAGCATGTCAGCCAGAGACAGTTTGTCCTTTAGGTCTTGAGATCATACCTGGTTTAAATCCACCCTTATTGCTGCACTAGTTTGGCAGCAAACTTTATTTACAATTTGTAATTACCTTTCAGCCTCATTACAGCAGACACCTGGTACTTGCTGTTACGTTTAAGGTTGCAAAACAGTTTCCATAGCAACAGCTGTCTCTGCACACCATAATTTTGTACAGCGTTTCCCTATTGGCTAAAAAAACCACCACAATTGCTTTCTGTCCAACGTTTAATTTTCTCATCAATCAATTCTAAATTAATTTGAGGTGAAATAATGTATTTCTCATTAGAAAAAAAAACCAACCCATTTTCTTCTGAGAGAAACTATTGTAAAAATAGACAGGCTGAGGACTATTAGAATTGCTTAGACTGAGAAACAGTTTTGCTTTAATTTAGTTTTAATGAAAGTTAGATAATATCATGGGTGTGTGAGGCACTGATTTTTTGACCGTATAATTTTACTGTCTGTCCTTTTACTTGACTTGTTTGGTAGCTTTAAATACTTACACATTTAAAAAAGTAACAGCTGTCTATCAGAAAGATTAACTTTGTTTTTGACAGGTATTGTACTTTGAATAATAGATGTCCAAACAGTAGAAATGACCCAGTGTGTTCAGGCTAGATCCCTTTCACTCTGTGTATGTGTTTTGTTAGAATCAGTCAAAGCTAAAGCCATGCTGGAGGATTGGGAGCCTCTAGCTTTGAATTTATCCACTCTGACATTTATTAGACCCAGAATTTGCTGCTTTAAATGTTTTTAACTTAAATTTTGCAAACTGATTTTCTTCAGATTTAACTGGCTCCAGAGGAAATCTACAAAGCAAATCTAATTTGAAGAAAAATACTATGTTAGTTCTAACATTACTTGCACTTGATAAAATACATTGTAAATTGATACAATATTATTATTGCTGTTTCAGATCTCATTCAATGTTCAACCATTGTTTCTTAATTCTATCATTTGTGGATTTCTTTGGTTTCTCAAGCTTTATGTGAACTCTTTTGGGTTGCGCACCATCTATTTTCAGTTTGGTAGATTTCAATCAATATAAATCCCATTTAAAGAATTTGAAAGACTTAAATCACAGACATATATAAAGACCCAAATCTGGGGGGTAACAAAGTATATTAGGAATCAGGATATATTTTTGTTCTTTCTAACAGTACACATACTAGAAATATAAATCTGAAAATGCACAGTCAGCGCTCAGAGTTATTGACAATTTCTTCTGCATCCCCTTTGTGCCTGCAGCAGAATTCCAGACCTTGCATTCCACTTTTTGGTTGCCAGCATGACCCCAAATGCCCTCTTATCCAACAGAAGGAGTCTTTCTTTAAAAATTGAAGTGCAGGTTAATTGCGTATTTGTATTTTGAGAGATCAGAAGAAAACAACAGTGTTATGTTAAAATTGTATTTATTCTTTTTGTATCTATGTTAATATAATTTTCAGTAATCTGAAGGTACCAGTTTTATTGATGCCATGCAATAACTTCCTATTCAGGCTAAATATATTTGTATCAGTTTTTGTGCTACTATGCTTTTTGTGTGATGGAGTAATTTGATGAAAATTACTTAATTATAAGTATAAAGTTAGTAGTGTTAAATAGTGCAAAAAGTCTGAACACTAAAGCATTAATATAATATGACCCTATTTTTTAATTTAGCAACAACATGATTATTATTGCAATTTCAATGCATTCAAAATAAGAGGCTGCAGGTCTGGGATGGATTCAGTGTTTTTGAAAGCTGTTAAGATAATGATAGATATTTCTGAAAGAAAATATATTTTCCAACATACTGGTGGTTGGGGAATAAATTCTGGTTGTAAGAGCACCAAAATATATATTTACTTTTAAAAAGACAAGGGGTCCAAATGTTATTTGAATAAGTATTCAGTTTGTCATTGTCATATTCTATTGGTATTAATGAATGGTATTTTTTGGACAGTTACATTGCACAGGAAATAGCTACTTTTCCCACTGACATTAAAGAATACATTTTCTAAAGTGTCAGAGATATTTAGATCTATTGAAATTCAATTCTTTTCACAATTTTGAACCATACCCCTTTAAATTGGTTGTTCAGGGGCAGATTAGCCCAAAGGCACATTTACATTCACGTTTTCACCCTTCTTTGCATCCTCATCCATCAAGTTCAGACCCTCTGAGTTTTTATTATATTTTTATTGAAATGTTAATATGTAATGGGAGAGTGCAAAAAGCTCGAATATGTGAAAGGAAATAAATCACTGCCACCTGAAATATTATTCTGAGGAATTGAAAAGAGGACATGGATCTTTTGCTGCTTCTGTGCAGATGCGGACTTTTGGAAGCTGATGATATTACTTAGCATCTGCTGAATGTGTCTGTATCTTGAGCCTGGTGGGTTATTATTTTCCCATTATAGCTGTGTTCCTGGGATGTTCTAGAATAGTAACATAGCTTTTGCAGACTGACACCACAAATTATGTGGCAGTATTAAACTGTCTTTACTCTTGGTGTTTGAATAACAGAAGGAGGTCAATAAAACAGATGAAAGTTGAGGTTTATGGAGACAGTTCCAGCTAGAAAGGCAGAATGATGTGTGTTGCATATTCAACAGCAGGCAGAGTGTTCCCATGAAAATGAATATTCAGGGGTGTCTTTATTAATGAAACGGGAGAAAGTTAAACAGAAAAACAACACTTTTTTTTCTGAAAAACAAGTAATTTCCTGGGTGTGTAGGCAGCTCCTGCTATTGCCTTTCTTTTCATGACTATTTTGTGCAGTGTATTTCCAAACTCTCTTTGTAAGATGATTTCTCTTGGAATGAGTGTTTCCTAATGTTTGAGGCTTGACATTAGTGTTTGATGTCTGAGGTTTTTTCAAAAAGTTTAAAAATTAATAAATACTCTATTTTCAATCCTCCAAGCAAGGTTTTTCTTTTAAGCCAAGTAGCTTGGAGGAGTCCGGGTGGACTCCATTGACACATTTGTGTTTATCAAACTCTGTGCAACTTCTTGAAAAGAGAGCAGACTTTTAACAGGACTGCCTTGCTAGGAAAGCATCCATTATTATTTTTGACTGCTGACTGGCATTGATGATATTTGAATCTCTATTGCCCAGTACAAGTTATCTGTTCCAGGCTTTGCAGAAGACTGTCCAGTTTCCAATCCCCCAGCCACAGCTTCTACTGCTAACAACACTGTGGTAACACTGAGAACATTTTGTACTCGTAGTTTCCTTAGATTTTTGGGCTTGTAAAGAAATTTATAGTAGTTCAGAGAGCTTCTCAGCTAATTTTCTGTGCCTGTTGACTTGAAATTACTAAATTTTTCCAGATGCTGCCGTGCGTCTTCTTTCATTACAGGCCATGCAATTCTGTTCTCTTTTAAATGTAGCATAAAAAATTTAGAAGTAGATATTAATTTTATGAATTGGTATTTGTACTACCTGTGTAAGGCACCTGGCATATGCCTTGCTTTCAGAATTTGTTTTTAAGACCTTGTTGTTGTCTGTGACCCCTTTGCCTATTTGATTGATTCCTTCAGTGTCTATTATCAGCCACAGGCATTATAAATATTGTAACGTGGGTATTAGCCTTTTGCTTTGTGCCTTTTTTCAATGCTAGTACATTTTATTGATGATTAATAATTAATAACTGCTTGTTTTGTTTCCTTTGTTTTCAAATCTACTGCATTGCTGGCTTCCAGTAAGATTTTTTCCAGTGCTTTCAATTTGAAATTTAGTATTCTTGGCAGGGATGTTTTTACTATTATACATACATAGGAAGGGAAAGAAGGAAAAGGTTTTGGGAGATGGCTACTTAAAAATTCTTGTGGGTTTTTTAAATAGTTTTTTTTTTTTTAATTTCAGAAGAAAGACGTTACAGAGTACATTGGATTAAATAAATATTGTATTAAATCAAAATAATACAAAAAATAACACAAACCCAAAAAGAAGCAACTTCTCTATTAAAATAAATACCCAAAAATAGGCTGATTATACAAGAGAGGTTTTATTCAGGGGGAAAAGAGTAAAGCCAAGATTTTTCTCTATTTTTAGTTTTAAGTTTCAGCTTCCTAACTAAGCACGGAAGTCATGCAAATGAGGGAAAGGTGAAGCAATTGAATAATTTGAAAGTGAAACACTATGTCTCATCTTGGAATCGAGAGGGAATTCAAGGAACTATTTGATTTAGACTCTCTTTCAAAATCCAAGGATCTATTTGATTTAGACTCTCTTTCAAGTTTATTAAATGGAATTTTTGAGCTTTGGAACTTGCACTGGAAAGAGTTCTAGCTAATGCTACAACTACTTGCTCTTTTTAAGACATTGTGCTTCAGCTTGGAGGCATTTAAGGCAAGGTCACCTGATTGGGAGCTGACCAGAATTGATTCATTATATGGGTTGTTGTCTTGTGTTTCAGGATCTGTGGAGAGCAAGACTTGCTAATTATATATCTTAACTTAGATTGAAAAGAAATATTTAATAATACTTTAATCAGAAATACCAGATGAAGTTTTACAAAAAGCTAATTTAGTTAGAGTGACACTCTGTGCTATCAGCAATCTTTCATTGTGCATATGTGGCCCATATGGCAAGGCCAGGCACTTATCAGTGTGAGGAACACCAGCAATCTATTATTCACAGCTGAGACTCAGTCTGTTCCCAACTTTAAACCACTCTTCTGGAAAACAACTTGGTCTTCCTGAGCTGATGGTTGTAGAGGGACTGGTATGTGCAAAAGCAACTAATGGACCCATTTCCTATACATTGATTTAATTATTCCTTTTGGTCTTGTGTCTCTAAAATGTACCTGGCCATACTTAAACTTGCTTACAATTTAGCTGTGCACCAGGAAAAAAAGGTACTTGGCTTCCTTTGGCAAGGCACTCCCTGCAAACCTCCAATGTTTGTAGCTCTCTCTGCACCACAATGTTTGTCCTCATCTTCTGCCCCATTCTCCCCTTCTGTTACCTCTTTCTAGAACTGAAATTGTATTCTCTGGGTTTTAACACAGGGCATTCTCCTTTCTACTGTTCTGACAGGAAACGTTGAAATTCTCGTGATAAGTTTCATATTTGTGTGTTTTTTTCATCTTTTATAGGAAAATTTTCTGATCCAAGTGATTTTCTCCTTACTTTTTATATTTCTTTCCTGTTCCTGTGCATTAATTTTGATGCAGTTTCACACATTCTTCCTTTTCAAAGAATTGATACGTTATAGGAACCCTCCATGTGGTCACTGCAATGAAAAGCAACATGGATAATGCTCTTAGTTTCTCTACCCAAAGTTCATCTCTGGTTTTGGTCTAAAAGGCTACCAGACCCACATCTAAATAGAATAAAAAGCCTCAGGATCAATTAATACAAAGCAAATGAAATATTTAGTTATAAAATACATGGTGGCACAATCTTCCAGTAATGAATTATACCCCAGGAGAGGCTATGACTAGTTCTGTAAAAAGAAAAATATAACTGTTTGTTAATAGAACACTCTCTATCTTTACTCTTGAAGTATGTAAGGCTAGATACTTGGATCTTTTGCTTGGTTATTTTTTTCCACTTGATTTTTGGAAAAAAATCACATGCAAACCAGCAGTTACTAAGTTGCATAAAGGTTTACAGAGTGACAGAAACACTGCTCTGTGGACTATTGCAAATAGCAGTTTCTGTGTTTCAGTGCTGAAAGTTTCCATTTCAAAATACTTTTAGAAACACACAAAGGAAAACAATTCCATTTTCTATAATTTTTCCAAATGTAATATTTCTCAATAGTTTCATGCAATTCAGAAATAGAATGACTTATTTGCAATACACTCAGGACAAGAAAAAAATTAAAGATATTATGGGGTGGCTGAAATAAGGAGAGCTTGGTCTCCTTGTTTGGAGTAGATATTATTTCTGAGAAATAAGAGCATGAGGAATGCCATCTGGCCTATGGAAATCAGCCATTGAAATGATAACAGTATCAAAGAAAACAACCTACTGACCTTTAGCAGTGTAATGAATATCACTGATATCCCTTCAAACAGGGTGGCAAACCAAAGGGTTTTTCAGAGCAAGAAAATTCTCTATTGAGAGGAACAAAACTCTCCTGTTCTATTACTGGTTCCTGGTCTTCATCTGATGTAAAAACCCTAGCAATGCAAAGCTGGTGCTGAGTTACCATCCCAGCCTCCCCTGTGATGGAATTCTGTGTTGACAGGTGCAAGTGTAAAACCTCCCACAGACTTTCAGTGATCTGTTCCTTAGATAGCTGGGGTTTCTTTTGGCACTTAAAGAACCCTGTATTCTTCTCTGGAGATATCAAAACATTGACTGTGACAGCAATACATATACCATAAGCTGTACAAACTGAATTTGTGTCACATCACCTGAGAGAGGTGATACAGAGCCTGATAACCATACTGAGCATTTCCAGCTGTGGGAAAGCTTTTCTGCTCTGCTGAGAACAAGGAAAACCCAGATGGTTTGGAAATTCTTAGAAAATAAATATCATTTTAGAGTGTAAGGCTTTTAACTTAGCCTGGTGAATGTGTGTGTGCCTCTCTCAGAAATGATGACAAACTTTAACCAAAGAGAACAATCTGATCCTGCTTGTCCTACCTGGGTGATGCATCTGTGCCCAGGAAAGGGTGTTACTGAATCCTTCTCTGTTATTTACCCTCCTGACAGCATTTCAGCTCTATATACAGAAAATACGGGAAGTAAACAAAACTGTTCTCATTAATTTTACACTGGACTTTGGGAAATGAAAAAAGTTTTCAAGTGTGACCTTCATTTTTAGGTTGTCCATGCTTTACAGCTATCTAATATTAGCAATTTGCCTTTTCTGGTTTCAAGAGAATTGAGCACCTGCTTTTTCTACCAATTACTACTGAAAGAAAACTCTAGATTTGTCTCAAAAAAGAACCCCTCTGGAAACCAAGTAATGAAATTTGAGACATTTTTGAAATATGACTTTTAATTTCCTGGACTTCAATGTTCCCATCTGTACAATGGCCATCGCAGCTGGATGTTGAGGAGGCTTGTCAGCTTAGTAATAAACTGGAAGGAAATAATTAATACTGTTCTCAGATTGCACTATGAAAACTCAGAGAGTAAAGGTCCATGGTAATTCCATTTTCCCCATGGAGCTCTTTTCCTGCTGCCCTGTCAAGGGAAAGACTGAATTTCAGTTGCCCTTCAATGGGCTTGCCTCTAAATCTCACAGATATTGGGTGCTGTGCAGAAACTCAATCTCTTTGGCAGTTAAGTGCCACTGGTGACTGTAATATTTGTCAGCACAACCTTAAGGGATCTGTACTGTCCACTAAAGGATCCAGTGGAAATGATGGATTTCTGCTCACACTGCACATCTCCATCCCTTCAAGGCCCATCCATCAGCATGTGTGCAGGAAGCAAGGAACATGTGTTAGCAGAGTGGCCTCTATCAATTACACAGAACTGGGGCTCTGTGGGGAGCTATATTTGTCCCCTACAAAATGGTTGGAAAGTTGGTCACGTAGACTCTACCGTGTGTCCAAAAATGTCCCACTGTGAACTTGCTGGGCTGAACTCATCTAATTGGAATACTGGCACTGAATAGTAAATTCCTGGGTCTGTATTTACCTTTGGAGTGTCTAATTAACTCTGTGTGAGGTTGGTCCTTCAGGCTTCAGGATTGTAGGAGCTACAAACCAATTCTTTCATTCTCTGTTAAATTTTGGGAGTTCTCATTTTAGAAATTATTTTTTGTGTGTTGAAATTTAAATAATTTGAGCTTCAAATAGCCTTTGGATTTTACATAATTTTCTCTATGAGTTTTGATGAAGCAGTGAGCTTGCAAAAAAGGTGAAATTGTTTAGCTGACCAGCCTGTGCAGGCCTGTTTTTGAATAAAACTTTCTCTTTCTTCAGCAGCTGAAATTTTGTGGAGATTTTGATGATACAAGTGAAAGGCACCTTGTCCATGCCCCAGAGCAGCTCACAGTGCTTTGCTGGGAACTGCAGACGGAGGCAGATTGTACAATGCTGGACAGCTTCCAAGGCATTTCCTTCTGTGCACCTGTGCTCCAGGTAGAGTGACCCATTCTTTGCCAATTTGACATGGAGTTAATTTACAAGGAACTTCATTTACAAAGGATTAGGCTTTCACACTCTTGATTGGTCAGTCTCAGGTCTCTCTCTCAAAAGTGTTGCATTCTTGGTAATGTATCTGCTCAAACTCACAATAATACTGGTTTTCGGTCATTAATATTTCTGATTGACAGCTCTGAATTTCTTGTGGCTGAAATGGCCTGAATTTCAGATTTCTGAACTTTACAAGCTATACTAGGAAACTGCATGGAAAAAAAATTTCCAGTTCTGAGATAGGATTAGAGACAGAGGAGGTAAAACAAACCTAAAAACAATTGATTTTCTTCTAAGTAAGCTTTTAACTAATTTATTTATTTCACTTGTTCTATTTGAAGGCAGAGTACAATACTTTGATCAATAAAATTTAAAAAATTAGCGGTAGAAACAGTTGTCTTCTTTTTATTACCTGTTTGACTCATTATGTTATTGCCTGGAAAGTCAGCAATAACCAAGCAATATTGTGGACAGTTTTACACACATTTACCCTCTTATGTAGAGTGACCAGTACATTTATGTTTAGGGTATTGATTTTCTGGATTTGTACAAAATAATCCACCCCCACATATGTTTGTAGGTGACCATGACAGTTCTTCCATGATCAATATCTAAGCAGTGTTTATTAATTTCTGACTAAATTTCATGAACCTATCTCTGTTGAGAACAGATGTGCTGCAGCTGGGATACAAAAGGAAAGATTACATGCTTGGCCCTGCTATTGCATGGTGGGGTAAATGAGATCCAGTGGGGGTGGAGCTGAACCCACCCAGTCTGACTATAATTGGTGATATAAACCAGGTAATTAGAGACATGGTAATTGGAGATATGAAAACCTTTCTAGCAGAGGGACACATTTAAGTGGTTGTGCTTTTGGATTCTCTGTAAGGAAACTGCTTGTGGAAAGAAGACTGTATTTCAATAGCATCAGATTTCATAAAAACAAAAAAAGCCATTTGTCCATCAGGGAATAGAATGTTATAATTCATATTCTGAAAACAATACTGAATTTTAGATCCATATTTGGATCAAAATTTAGCACCGTCTATTTCCATTTCAAAGATGAATTAGATACATAACCAGAGCAGCAGCAAATCTACTGATATTACAGCAGTTACTGATTTTTTATATTTGCATGATTTCAGAGTAATCTCGGGGACAATAAAATGTGAAAAGAGAGACACTGTAAGTGATCCAAGGTCATCATGGTAGTGCCAGTTAGGAAAATCAGATTTTTTAATACTGCATTTTATAGGCAGTTGAAAATACTCCTAAACAGCTTCACTTGTGAATATAATTATCTTTTTAATAATCTGTGGACTTCCAGAAAGCAATGGGAACAGCATGGTTGTTCTGGCAAAGCATTTTTGTAACACAGGAAGAGCTACGAGAGAGTAGCACAGGAAGATTGTTCTGAATTGCTTCTCCTTCCATCTAAGATGTGACTGAATAAAGCCATTTTTAAGGATTACTCCTGATTTGGATGATCAAAAGAAGTTTTTAATTTTTGTTTTTAATTTAGGACTGTATTCAAAGTTAAAGTTTACAAAAAAGGTTATGATATATTGATGTTTGCTTTATTCTATTTGTTAGTATCAGTGTGTAGCAAGTTCATTCTGAGCATAGGCAGGAAATTCAGGCAGTGAAATCTCCACTGTGCTTTGTGTTTTATAAGTAGGAAAAAAACTAAGTAAAAGCAAGTGCAGAGTAAGAGCCTCATGAAAGAAATCTATTCTGAAGAGATCTCCCTGTTACCAAGTAAGGTGGTGAAAGGATGACATCAGTTGCAACACAAGTACTCACTGTGGGAATATTACAAATGACAGAATCCATGAAACAGGACCTTCTGCTTAGGCTGCCAGTCAAGCTTGTCTAATGGTAGGAAAAATGGGAGAACAGAGGCCTGAATTTAAAGGAGGCTTCGGCAAAACAATTGCAGTAGTCAATTACTTTAGGTGAAACAGGGTGATAAGAACCAAAAGAGTGAATACTTGCAGGCTGTTTTGATACTTTAGAGTTGTAGTTTCTTCTTTTACACATCTTCCTCATCCAAAATGCTAGTCAAAAAAGACATTTTC
Source organism: Camarhynchus parvulus (assembly GCF_901933205.1). Lineage (NCBI taxonomy): Eukaryota > Metazoa > Chordata > Aves > Passeriformes > Thraupidae > Camarhynchus > Camarhynchus parvulus. Next base: position 7,658,364 of record NC_044580.1, read on the forward strand.
AAGATGTTTTCTTTATTCCTGGCTGGAATGAATCTCTAAATATTTATGTGAAACATACATTTATATGTCAGAGGAAAGGTAGACTGAAGCCTGTTTACAGAAGATTAATTTTTATAGTAAGAAAAATCTTGTCTCTGTTTTACAGACAAAATTAACTGGAGTTGTTTCCCTAGAATATCCAGGTCTAGAAAAATCTCAAAGATTTTCCTTTATAATTAGTGTGCTGACTGTGGTGTATCTGTTATTGTATGAATAATTTATATAGATCTGGAGTCCCACTCTATATTTTATTGTAATTTGGGCAAAAGTAGTAATTTTTCAAAATGACAAACCAGTCAGATGGTTAAAATCTGTTTTTTTTCCTGGCTTAAATCACTCTGGGTGGTCTTTAAGTCCATGTTATGGCCCTTGACTCCACTGGAGCTGCAATGCACTTACAAGTGAGATAATTCAAAATTGCATCACCTGTCTCATTGCACTCACACTCACTGCTATTGGGAAACTGCATCTTTTGCATCTTGTACAGCACAAAACCCCTGGTGCAGGGAAGGCAGGCCAGGTTTGGCCCACATACCTTTTCCACTCTGAAGGTGCAGAGAGGCACTGGGACTGTAAATGAAACCCTCCAACTCCGTGCAGTCCATCCCAGGATGGAAATGCAGCTGCCTGTGCTGGTTTATGGGGCACTGCTCCCACAAGGGCATCCTTTTGAAGTAACTGCTCTTTTCTGCTAAAACCATTAAATAACTATCAAATGGCATCATTCACTGTATGAAGGATACTTAAGGGAGTGGATCCTCATTCATACAACTTTGAGTTTTAGATCATTATATGTGAAGCTTGTGAATCTTTACCAAACTGCTTCATTCACTGCAACTCAGAATTGATTTCTTCTTTTCACTGTGAGGCTTGTGCTGAACAGATCAATGTTTAAGCATGTCTGAAAACAAGGGCCATAAATCACCTACTTTAGTACAAACACATGGGATTTCACTAGCAGGTTTTTAAAGCCTGTAGGGCTAATATTATATAAGGGGTATATTTTGTTATTATGCTGCATTTTCCTCTACTAATATCTATGTGTTCAACTAGGATTCTAGTTCTATTATTTTGTTTTCGCTCAAGACATTTGCTGGCTTTTATTAAAACGAAAAAACAATGGAAAAATACATCAGTTTTTTTTTTTTTTTTTTTTTTTTTTTTTTTTTTAGTTTTTATGAAGTTTCAGGTGTGTCCTTTATGAAATTTGGCATTTACCTTATGTTGGTTTAAAGAGTTACTTAATTTGTATTTCATTCCCTCCTAAATACCTTGCTTGGAGTAAAAGCTTCACTATATTAGATATGATGGAAATGTGAAGGAAGAGGACAATCTGGTTTTACCATCTGTTACTTGGTCTTGTGAATATGACTTATATGGCTCAGTTTCTGCAGCATATACAGTTCCTGTCATATTAAAAGCAGTGTTTCTTATTAATTAACTACACACATGGAAGCCCTTGCCTGGTCTCAGAGCTACAAGTACTACTGGAATAGTTCTTGCAAAGAGACTGTTCTCTATGTAAGATTGTTTTGTGTGAGTTTGTGTCTGTAAGGAAGAGCTGCAGGTTAAAATGCATTGTGGGAAGGAGCAAAAGAAAATGACAATTACATCTCTATGAATATGGACAAGCTTCATGTACAGCTGGTCAATTTGTTTCCCTTCTGAGAAATTTACTATAAAGAACAGATTTTGTGAGACATATCTCCCACAGAATTCCCTGCTCCAGGGTGGCTGGCTTCCCTTGGGGGTTGTGGTGCTTGGGCTCTCCAGGCAGCTCTGCCATTGACTCAGTGAGCAAACTTCATTAGCTTGCACTTGTTTTTCAAGATGTTAATAATGCATAACTTTGCTTTTTCTGGTGGGTAAATTGGGATAATGGTAACTTAATTTGATGTTAGTGAGCAGATTTATAGGGTTCTGCATAATTGCAAAAGATGCAAGTTGCCCATGCTCTGGAATTGGAGAAGAAAGTTTTCCTTGTTTTGAGATACATCTTATGTAATCACAAATTAGAGATTGTACTTAACTTTGTTTGGTGCCAGACTTGTAACTCCTCAGCTGATGTAATTTTCTAGGACAGTCTTATTTCATTTTTTGGGTTGTTATTTTATTTTACCCACACTCTTAATGAAACAAAGTTTTACTTTCTAATAGAGCTCGTTACATAGAAAATCTTTAAACAATATGGATAGCAAAAGTTAATTATGCAAATAATTCAAGTGCTCTGCTGAGACCTTAGGAGAGTCAGACTCAATTAATGAGTAACAATTGAAACATCATAGTCCTTATTGTGTTTGGTTTTTACTTGGAAAAATAATTTTTGAATGAAAATGGCAATTATTTAATATTTGGTTTTAATTTCCATACAGACACAATGTACCCAACTAGGAACTTGTAGGCTGTGAATAAGCAAAATGAACTATGAACTTTACTAGTCTAAAAACTCAATAGCTTACATATTCATGAGGCTTTATTATTATCATTACTGATGGATATTACCCATTTAATTAACTTCCTACCTTTCTCTATGCATCTCCAAGTCAAATCCCTTGTGATTTTCTCTGTAGGATATAGGGAGTGTTTTTCAGGCTTATTGAAGAATAGAGTAACTAGCCTTTTATTTATTTGGCCCATTACAATGTCATTCATGTGGCTTATTCATATTAGTTATTCACCAGGTCCATTAACACGTTCATCTTCTAAGGATTAAGCTTAATAATTGGGAAATATGTTTTCTGAGTAGTTTACTGAGTGTGTTGTTTGTAATGTATAACCTGTAATTTCAGGGACTAGACTGATTATAGAGAATTTCCTTAAATCTCTTGGAATAGAGAATATCAATGTTTTTCTGAAGTCAGTATTAAGCCTCATTGATATCTAATGTAAACCCCGTATGCTCACAATGCTGATTACAGGCACCACAAATTCCAGTGGGTTATAGGATTCAGGTTTGAAAGCGGAGAGAGATAATTTGTTGCTGAACAGAGGGTAAAACAGCCTGTCAGCAACCTTGTGTGATGGCAGTGAGAGGAGAGGGAGTTTAGGAATATTTGTTAGGGTGCAGGAAAGACTGCCTGATCCCGAAGGCCAGGAGCAATTCCACACCCAGCAGGGCTGGGCTGAGTTACTTTTTGGGAGAGAACGTCCTGACAATGGTACCAGCCCATTACTTTTCTGAACACGTTTTCTAATTATTAGCCCTAAACTAACCAGCTCCTCTGGATAGCCTGTGGGTTGGCACAGTAAGAGAGACACAATTCCACTCACTCAGGGTGGCTGAGACTGGGTCATGCAAAGGTCTGCACCACTCTGCCCAGCCTGGAAATAATCTGCAGAAGTTCCACATTGAAAAGTTACCCATGTATGAACTTCAGGTACCCCTGGAATATTTCAGGTTTTGCTTCTGTTGCTTTTTGGCTGTTTCCTTTAACACCTCTTTATTTTATATGTATTTGTCTAAACAAGATGATAATCAATTGATAAGTCTCTCTGACTCTCCTATTACAAAATGGCTTCACTGTCTGTATGAATAGATTTAGTATAACATTTTTGAAGAGATTTAACTTGTATTTCAAATTGATATTTGAGAATACCTATATGTTTATTTAGGTCAACAGACAAAGCAGAAGAATCAGCAACTGTAGTTTGGTCTTTGTGATACCAACCCCTCACCCCTTCCCCCAGAATGTTGTTTCCACAGTCCATCAAGATGAGAAGTGAAATTGAAACTTAACTGGAAATGACAAAGATGCTCTTGGAGATGAAATCTGATTAAAATCCATCAGTGTGGCAGAGGCAGATTGTATTTCAGAGAAGTTCACCTGTTTGCGCTAGGACTCTGAATCTGCAGACAGTGACGAAATGCTATTTTGTCTATTATTTATATATTTATATTAGAGCTGAAGCTTGCCAAATTTATACATCCTCCCAAATTATATCCTGTGACAGAAAACCTGAAATGGGAAACAGTATGATTTTGTGATTTGAGTGTCACATATAATATGACTACTACCAGAAATCTCTGTTTGTGTATCTTGCAATGGGTGGATTTTTGCTTCAAATAGCAGTAATTAACCTTGATCAACTGTTGCTGTACATAGAACTTTCATCTGACATCTGTGGTTTTTTATGTAAAGATATATGCTAGTAGTAAATGAAAGGCTACTCATAGAGTCATATTCAAGATGATAGCAATACTGGTATTAAAATGGTAGGTTAAGGAATAATGCGGCAACTAAAATTCAGGATACAACAAAACCGGAGGGGTGTGTGTGTGTGTTCCTGCCCTGTGTCTTACCAGCGACTGAGATCCTTTTGTTCAGTCAGGATTCCACTCTTTTCACTTTGTTAACAGGTTTCACCTGTGTCTCCCCTGCAGGTGCAAACACAAGGAGGCACAGGTGAAAACAATCTGTTTTAAGTGATGTTAAACCCCAATGAGTGTGAAGGGCTGTAGATGTGTCAGTGTGGCTTTGGCAGCGTTTGGGACAGGAGCTTGTATTTGCTCTGCACCACTTGGTTCTGCTGAACAGGGTAAGAGCACCACATCTGCACTTCTGCTGGGACTTCTAAGCCTTGCTAGAACTTCTTTTGTGTTCACTCTGCAAATGTTTGCATACTCAAATTTGGTAGCAAAATACCAAATTTCATCAGAAAAAACATCACTGTAATGTTTGATATTACCGTAGATGTGTAATTGAGTAATTTCAATTTTAAACATATGAATGTTATCGATAGATAAACATTTGTGTAAATGAAGGCCCATAATAATGGTATTTTTCTCTGCCCAGTAACAATAGATCATATTCAAAATATTCACATTTAATTCCTTGAAAAATGTTTTTTAATATTTTGAGTTGCAATGTAATCAGTAATTTGCTATCAGAGAGTATTTTAATTAATTGAAATAGTTTATTAATTACTTATCCCTCTCTAAATTAGATGTGCTTTTAAATATGAGTGATTTATAGTAAATGTAATGGAAATGGTGATGATGTTTAACTCAGCTTTAAAACCTAATGTGATGGGATGTGTAAGGTTACATCTTAAAATCTGACTCATTATTATTTTCATAGTTGGTAATTGCACTGATCAAAATGGATGAATTTTATTATAGATTCAGCATTTCTCTAATGATTGTGAGCTGAAAATTTAATAATGGCCTTAAAGCACAATATTATTGATTTTCAGTTTGTTTGGAAAAAAAAAACTATTTAAAAAGGAAAATTAAGGTGTATGTCCTGAAGTTCTTTTTCATATTGAGGAATGTTTGCGACATCCATAAATATATTAAGCCTGTTTTATGCAGAGTAGCTTTCTCCTCTATGAGAAGTAGGTCTGGATTAGACCCACTGTCTTGTATTTACTGCACAGATGCACTTGAAATTGTTCTTGGTTCAAACTTCACCTGGGTAGCTCCACATGGTGTCACATTCCAATGACTTTATTTTCTTTCTTGTTTTGTATCCTTTGCTTTCAGAGATTTGTCCTTTCAGAAAAAGAATCAAATATTCTGTTGGGGTCAGCTTCTGCACTCAGGTGTCAGTTGAGCAATATAGCTCAGGGCAGGTGAGTGACTTCAACCAAAGACTAAATTTGATGTGATTTTCTGAGGATGGTTGCATGACAAGGTAACAATTGAATTACTGACACCTCTATGGTTTAAAATAATTTTTCTTACGTCATTATTCGATTTATTCAATGTCAGCATATCCTAGCTGTCAGACATTTGCAATAACATCTTTCCAACCGGATTTTATCTATACAAAAGATCGAGTAGCAATGGTAATTATGTCCAATAAGCAATGACCAGATACAAATCAATCTGGACATCCAATGTTAGTGGCAGATATGCCATATGGCATCAGGGCTGTAACTGTTTGCATGTGTGAGCTGATAGACGAAAGAGTTGTTCAAAATTCTACCAATATTACCTGATGTTCTTTGGATTTTATTCCAAAATATTTAAGTATATTTCTTTTATGAAAAGACTCAAATGTGCTTAAAGTACTTTAAAAAAGTCTCCTTTTAAATAACTCAAAATATTTTACTGTGTCAGTGACGGAAAAAATAACAATAAGTACCTTTCTCCTGCATATCACACAGTTGAGAATATGCCAGCTGTAGTCTAATAATTTTACAATCTGTTCTGTAATAAATAGGACATTGAGATTTAATAAAATCTAACTTACTGAATGTTTCTTCCTTTGGAAAGCATTTCAGGCTTTTTTAGGATTTACTTGCAATATTTAGTAGTTGCTCAGATATAATTCTGTAATGTTAAGCATGAGATGTTAAAATACATACATTTTCTGTAGCTGCAGAAACTTTATGCTTCCATTAAAATTCTGTAAATGAAAGGGAATGATATTTATAGCTCTGTAATTAGTGTCATGGGAGAACTGCAAGACTAGTTTATATCTACTTCAAATATCAGAAAATGCACTGGAGTTTTATGACACAATGTAAAATTGAAGGACATGAAGCTCTTTTTAATCTCATGGTTGTGAAAAGTTTAGATCTTTCTTTATCCATCATATGGGCAATAGATAGATTCCAAATTTTGCTACACATCTCAGTAGGACAGGGACACAGGTATCAAGTTTCATTAAGAAAATTGTGTGTAAAGTTTTGCAAATGTGTATAACTGCTATACTGAAGCCCTAAATAGGGAAATAATATTTAAACTTTTTAAAAAGCACTGGGCACATGTGTTAAATCCTCTGTAATCCTGCCTGGGGAGTGTACATACAGAGCTCAGTGTTTTATAAAGCAACAACTGTATTTTCTCAGCTGATCCACCTAAATACTTCACATATAGAAAATTGAAGAGGAATTTAGTGTAGTTCTGGTCTTCAACATTAAACTAAGAGCACGCCCATCATTTTGAAAGTATGGATTCAAGCTGGAAAATTCTCATCTCTTCTCTCTCTGGCACAAAAGTGTTCCCAATCAGACATTTTTAATGCATTGCAGTGGGAGGTGTTCAATGGGTCAGTGTTCAAATGGGAAGGATGGTGATATGATCTCATTGTCCAAGAGGTTTTATTATACAAAAGAACACTCAAAACATTCTCATCGTTTCACCTGGATATTGTCTTATCTAAACCCTACCTCTATATCTCAGTTTAATTTCCTCAGGTATTTCAACTTCCAGTCCTCTACCCTCCTGTGTACTTGTCTCATAAATGTTGATGATCTGTATCCTTTTGGTGAGAGTCTGTAGAGCATTTATTACTTTATTCCAGCTTTCTATGGCCATCAGTGTTAGCCTATTAAGATGTTGAAAGTATTATATTGAAACATGCATTACAAACAAAACATACAATAAAATGATTGTGTGTTTGTATGTGTTAGATACTGCAAATTGCTGTCATTATTTCTGATGTATGTTTGAAGATTGAGAATTCAAAATATTTTTATAATGCATACGTAAAACTTTTCTCAGTGGATGTTAATCTGGTGGATAAGACCTCAGACCAATAATGGATTCTTTGCTGCAGATATTCCATTGGCTTTCATATTTAAGTATATGTACAAATAAGGTAAAGTGAATGGAATATACAGAGAGACTTGCTGTTAATTTTGTTTAGTGTATATAAAGATGATGCTGTCCAGACATAGAAAGCATGCATTTTGTGGAAGTATTCTGTTTTTCTTACACAAAAGACCTGTTCCTCTTCTAGTTACAGTCAATTGTTAAAATGCCTTTTTGCTAGTGGTTGATTCTTGGTAATTTTTAAAATGCTGGACCAAAAAGATATCTTCTGGAGCTCTGTGTGCTTCAGATTAATCTTTGTATCGCTCTCTGTCTCTTGGGTCAATGTTCAGGCCTTTGAAACTTGACCTGTGGAAGATACACTTCAGTAGTTTCTAAGAAAATAATCTGGTGAGAGACTCCTTTTCCATTTTAACTGAAATCTGCTAGCTGGAAATGGTCACAGACCAGAGAAGTAAAAAAAATCCAGTGTTTTCATGAGAATGATTAACAGAAACAAAGATTACATGTCTTTGAGCTTAAGATAAATACTTTTTTTTTTTTGGTGCAGTTTTAAATTTAAAAATGCTTTGGAAGCTTTTATTCTTAGGCAGTCTCTTGTACAATCTGCCTTTCATAGACTTATGAGCCAAATGCAAATTGATCCCTATTGCAATGAGAGGATAGGAAGAGAAAACCTTTTTATTCTGCCAGCTCAGTGTAATGGCCAAGAGGAGTGGGCTCAGTAATTCTTCCTGATGACATTCCAGTTGCCTTCCTCTGTTCTGTATTCAGACACCAAGAAGCAGAAAGCCAAGCAAAGATCTTGGTAAACTGATCCTAATTAATTAAAAACATTTGAAGACTCCCCTTGGAAATGGATAATTAAGTTCAACTTGTTCTTCACTGAAAAGAAAAAATGCAAATAATTGTTTAATTACGGTAAACTTTTATATTCAAAGAGTCTTTTTCCCCTCTAGAAGTATATATGTCACCCCACAGAAATGCAAGACCTAGATCCTCAAATGCTGTGCTGTGGTGCATACCAAAACATAGTCATAGATAGCAGTTTAGATAAAGCTCTATTTAATTTAAAATACAAATATAGTAAAGACGTGGGCAACAGAGGAAGCTGTTATTGATTCCCGTGCCTGATGCACCATGGATTTCTGACAAAAAGCTGATCAGAGCCATCCTATGCTCAGGGAAGTGTCCTGGTATTTGCCTGGGGCAGGCTCAGGATGGTTCAGCTGTGTCAGCCTTTGTGCTGCACCCAGCCATGGCTGATGGAAGGTGCCTGCCTGGGACAGGCTCTGCAGTAACCAGCAGAGCTGCAGCTGCTTGCAGGCAAAGCTGTTTGTCTTCAGGTTTTCCTATTGCTTGGGAAGGAATTGGCAACAGGAGCTGGTAGAACATTTTCTTCTGAAATAAAATCCTCAGAAGATGAGAAAAGTTCAGCCATTTCCATTGCTGGGTGACAGTACTGGGCCAGTTACATTCCTGCCCAACAGAAACTGTGGGTCACAGCTCATAAAGGGTTCCCATAACAACTTTGCCCCACAGTGTGTTGAATTCAATCCTCAAGGCATGAAGTGCCCAAGCCTGTCCTGAACTCTGCTTTACCTCCCAGTGAGGCTGTGCTGAGGTTGGGGTTTGAGCTCCCTGGCTCCTGGTGGCCCAAGGACTCAACCTTGGTCATGCCTGGCCCTCTGCCCAGGGAGCAGCGTGGGGGGAGCTCTGCCAGACCCTCCTGGGGTCTGCAGTGCTTCACTGGCCCTACAAGAAAATTGTCATTACTGTCACCTCACTGCAGCACCTTCTGTTTCAGGAATAGTGCACTTCAGTGATTTTGGAGCAAAATTTTCTCATTTAATGAATTGGAAATTGAGAGAGACTGATGCTAAATCAGAATTGTGTTTTCATGAAAAATCTATCCAACCTCTGAAGTCAGGTTTCCGACCACAAGGAAGACTCAGCTCCTGGTGTGTTGTAATACAATTGGAATGCAGTTATACCATGCTTGTAGTCTGAAGAACAGTAAAAAGGAAAACATTTTTTTTTGTCATTGCATGTATTCCTTACTAGGTAGGTTTTATTTGATAGACATGCTACCAGGTGAGCTACTTTAGTGAATTTTCTCTATCCTTATTCGGTAGTCTTTAGATGATCTATAAATGCAAGCAAAGTGATGTCTGTTCTCGTAATGCATTAGATTATGGTACCTCATTTTTAGTCTGAAACTCAAAGATGTAACAGGAAGAGAACAACATAACAACAGTGTGGAAGGAACTGGAAAGTACTTAAAAATTTACTGCCAGAGAATACCTGTTTATTGGTGTGTAGTTTTTTTAAAAATGGTAATATTTTTGTTCAGAGATATAGTGAGAGTCTTGAAGCTTATTATATAAGCTTCTGAATTTGAAACATTTCATTGGCTTCAATAGTTAAGATTGAGGTGCCTTTGGTAATTACAGATATGGCTGTTTGGTATGGTTTATCAGCCCAAACTGCTCATCAGGCTTAGTCTCAGGAATAAAATATGTCAAAATTACTTGAGACAGCTCAGTAGCAGAGTGGAAGGTCCAGCAGTTGCCATTAAAATGTTATGGATGTGGTTGCAAATGACAAGGGGACAACCTTGCACAAAGAAATCCAGACAGTACAGGAAAAGCTTTCCCAAAAGACTGTAATTATTTTGACAGAAGATATTATGTGCCAGATTTAAATTGCCAACTCTCAAATTGTTATAACCAGTGTCAGAAGAGATTTTACAGTTCTTGGACAGTGGCACTTCTCATGGTAGGGGTGACAAGTGATGTGAGACTCTGAGTCAGAATGCAGGATTGTACGTGAGAAACTTTCTGGTGATTTGCTTTTTACACTTGCAGCTTGATCCAAAAGCTTTTCAGTAGCTTCCTGGAAATATTTAATGTTTTGTAAATCTGTAGCAGAAATCATAAACTCGAGTGAGCCAGATTGTGCAGCTTTGCACATTTACATTTATTCCAGTGTATGTAATCATTTATTTTACTTTTAAGATTGTGTAAAAGCCATTTTAGTTTTGTCTTTGCATTTTTTTTCCTCCCCCTTTACCCTCTCTCCTCCTTTTGGAAAGGAGTTGAAGGAATGTCAAAAGAAAATGGATTTTTTCATGATCTGTTTCCTTATAAGTTTTCCTTTGAGATGTCATCAGGTGAGCTGCTTCAGGGTTTTTTTTCCTCTATCCTTTACTGGTATTTAGATATTCTAGTGTTTACTAATATTTAAATGAACCTTTTAGAAAGGAGGAGGTTGAGATATTTTCTCTAAAAAAATCATACTTGAAGTACCTTTACTTTAAAAAAATCTCTATTAGGACTTTAAAATAGTTGTTTATTCTCTTATGGAACTCTTCTAGAAACTAAGATGATGTATCTTCTCTTTGAAAAGCACAATTTTTTACTCTCTCTACCAACTAAGAATTCCCATGTGGGAATGTGTGCTTGAATTATGCAATATTCTGAAGGCAAAGCAGTTTATTCTGAATTTGTGAAAATAAATAAGAACTCACCAAGTAGTTTCTTCCATTTCATCTTTTCCTTTTTCTGTTTCTCTCTTATGGGCAGAATTTGATGTTTTCATTTTTTTTCTGCTTGCTATGACATCAAGTCTCTCTAAGATAAGTGGGTGGAACTCAGCTTGCCTGCAGAGGAGGTTATGAAGGCTGTAGTGGCAACAAGTGAGAAGACACAAATTGGGACCAGCCACCCTGGCCTTAGAGGCATCTGAAGGACCTATCCTGAGGCTGGGCAGACTTCTCTGCAGCTCAGAAAATGCATAAGATTAGGAAAATCAATTCTAGAATTAAAGATGTGCCAACATGGACAGTAGACTGGGAAGAATTGTTTATACCTCATTGTTATTGTGTTCTGTTATAATTTTCCTTTTTGCCTTTTCTGTTTAAGATGGCAACTCTTTTAGTTTAATTCCAATGAAACTTGTCTTCATGGAGTTTAAAATGCTACTAGTGTTCTTTTGGAGCTTGCTACAGGTGAAAACATCTACAGGTGCCCTGCAAAGCCCTGAGCATTTCAGAGTCACTGGTTTTAGTAACTGCTGAAATAATTGTGCTTTTCTCAAGTTCTGCATATTCTTTTCTTTTACATGGCTTTTCTGGAGTGCATGAATAGCAGTGGCATTGTACCTGACTCTGCAGTGTTTTTATTACTCATCTAGGGGAGCTCTAAGCTCTGCATCCCTGCTCCAGACATCTTTTGGTAGATTTTTTTTTCTAATGTTGGAAAAATATAAGCTTTGTGATCAATTGTCACAAGTCAACTTCAGTGTGACTTTTTTAAAAGGTCAAAGAGGATGATTGGTCACCACAATATTTGGATTCAATTGTTTTGCTTACAGTTAATGTTGTGAACACTACAGCAATGTGATAGAATTTTCCTGTATCTCTGAATATCCCAAAAATATAGGCTCATCCTGTGAGACTGTGCTCATTCTGCCTGTGAAATGTTGAGCCAAATGTTTTCCAAGAACAGTATTCTCTGCAAAACCATTTACTCACTGTAAACAGAACAGGCTCTGCAGCTGTTCACCATGAGCCCATTCCAGAAAACAGCAATTTTTGCTCTGAGGGCAGAATTTCTTTGCAGTGTGGGGAAATATCCCTGGGTCAGTTCAGTAGAAGTTTGAAGCAGAAGCTCTGCCCAAGGGAGTTAATTCAGACAGTCCAGCTAACCTGGCTCCACTGTTTGCTGAACTTATCTCTGATCCTACGTGGTTTTCTCCATGGCTGTCTTCAAGCCTGGCTCACTTCTGCTGGAATTGCTGTACTTGGAGAAAAGAGGGATGTCCAGGTAGGTTTGTATTCTCTTTGGCTCTAGGGTTTCTGTTTCTGTTCCTCAGGGAAGAGGAAAAAGTTCTGTGCTGCTTTTGAGCATACAAACCAAATACTTTGTTGTAATGATGCTGTCCAAGTATGAGTTTTCACCCAAAATAACATCATCACTCTTTATTTGTTGTTTGTTTTACTTGTCTCACTGAGGATGTTTCTGTGGGTGGGTTTGAGGAGTGTTTTCTCAGCTGATGGGAATGGCTGTAAAAAATGTTTTACAGCTCTCCTGAGGGCATTTTCAGTGCAGAGTGAAGGTTTGAATCTGAATGAAGATTTATTGTTTTGAGATTCTGAACAGGCATGTCCAGAGGACTCTGCTGTATGTGGATCATTGATTCTACTGTCCTCTCCTTTCCTCATTGGCAGCTGAGACAACTTCCATTTTCAGCAAGGTACAGCAGATTCAACAGCTGTAACATTCTCTTCCTTTGAGTTTTCTCCAGGAAAACTCAATATTTGGGTGTTTATTAAGTACCTCTTAAGCACACCCTTCCACAATGAGAACTCCTTCCTTTCCTGTGCCACCCTATGTATTTTGCTACATATTTGTATTTTATTTCCTTTAGTGAAAGTATTGTCTTTTTATTAGTATAAATAGTAGTACTTATTTATTAAATCAATGTGCAGAGCTAGGTATATGAGGAGAGAGAAAATTATTTTGGAATAGTAAATAAATACTAGCTTCATATTTTTGCTGTCTAGAATTCCTAACTTTAGGCCAACAGTATTCAATTGGAAAATAAAATTTGCCATTTATGTGGCTAAGCAGCAAATCACAAGCGCAGAGTGATCTCTTCTCGAATGGCTCATAAACTGCAATTAGTTACCAGGAAATAATTTATGGCACTATTAAATAATGAGGAATAGATAAATTCCAAGTTTTATATTTTGTTTTAAAGTAGTGGAAGTTAAAGAGATGAAGTTTTTCTAGAAAAGTATTCATAATGCACTGCTAGCCTAATTCAGGGCTCCAAAGGAGCCTCTGAAGAGAATGACTGTCACTAGAGGCTATGTTGATATGTAATGTCAATTTTTGCTACAATTTAAAAGCTCTGGATTTTTGGACCACAATTTTCACTCCCCTGCAATGTTTCAAGTAATGAAAAATAGTGTTTTTAGGAAAACCAATCTCCCACCTACAGAGCAGGACCGATTTTGAGTAATAGTTAAATCGCTGTAAGCTGCATATCAGCATTAATCTTGAGCAGTATTACTAAGGCTGCTGTCAGACTGCTTTTTGTTAATTGACATGCTACTTGTATTACAGAGATTTTTTTTCACTAGAAAAGTGGTTATTGCAGGCAGAAATCTCTGGATTATTTGGGATTCTGTTCTCATTACTTCTGGGAGTGACAAGAGCAATAGATGCAACTTTATGCCAAATCAGCAGAATTTTAAGGGTTTCCCTGGGCAGGAGACCTAATGCGGTGTTTTAAAATTATCTTTTAAGTTACTTTGATTTTTTTCCACAAACATTATGGGAAGCTTCTACTAGATTATCAGCACAACTTATTTTCTGCAGCAAGTAAAAAGAACATCTTATATTTCACATCATGATCAGTGGCATTAGAGCTTGTACTGACTTCACAAGATCCATCTCATTTCTGTTAATCTCTAGCTGGTGTATTTGAAGCTGCATAAAGAGAAACCATAGAGTTGTTCTGAATTTAAAATAATGCATAAATAATTTGTCTCCTAGAATTCCCTGTCTGGAAAGAAGTAAAATATAAACTCCATTATTTATTACAGCATGTTTTGGTTATAATCTGCAAGTAGTAACTATAGAAAAAGATTACAGAGGAAAATAGATGTTTTAAATAACAATAATTGATAAAATTATTATATAGAACAGTACTTGAAACATTTCCAAAGATGCAAAAATTTTGTTGTGAAGCATAAATTCTTACTTTTACTATTCATCAATTTTTAGAGAGGAATCGTTTTATCCTAGAGTCTTGATGGAATATTTTCATTCTTTCTCTGAGGAAAGATTGATTTTATAGAAATTTGGCTGAGTATATAATGTTCTGGTATTCTGGATATACTTTTTTCTGAGGTCTTTGCCCTAGAGGAGAGAGCACTATGTGTGTGGTTAATATAGGAAGACACTCTAAATAATGTTTTCTGAGTGGCTTTAATAACCACTTGTATGAATTCACTTATACTACTAGCATATTTTTTGAAGAGTAATGTTAAGTATATTACAAACCACATTATAAAATTATACATGCTATATATTCGACTAAAATAATTATATTTTATATTTCACTGTAATGATTATTTACAGTTATATATTAATAATAAGTGCAAAAATTGACATGCTGGAAGATTATACCATACCTACCAGTACAAAGAAGTCCTGAAATGGGCTGGGCAATTGGTTTCAGAAGCTGTGAAATGTTATTGTTGCAGGTGGTTTAGATTGGCTTCTGGTTAATGGGGGAACTAAGAAAGGAAGCTGAAAACACAAGATTAAAAAAAAAAAAGCCAAAAGATAGAATTCATTTTTTAAAGGAAAAGAATGAATTGGAGAAAGAGAATAACACATTTCAGAGAAACAGACTTCCACAAATTCGGGGAATTGCTAAATAGGATTTCTTGGGAAGATCAGCTAAGGGATAAAAGACTGCAGCTCCTGAGGGAGTTACAGTTTTTTGTGCGTGTTATACAATGTGGAGGTGAAATAGAAATGATAGAAACAGACCATAATGGCTGTATCAGGAGCTCCTTGGTGACTTGAAGATCAAATAGAAATCATACAAAATGGGGGAAAAAGTGTGTAGGTAAGGGTGAATGCAAAGGAATAGAGTGGATTTGTATGGATAAAATTGGTTAGGAATTTCTATTAAGGAGGGATTCACAAGGTAAGAGGCAACAGGGCTAGAACAAGGAGGAAAGAAAAGAAGAATATTTCCACTGCTAAACAGAAAAAGCATGAATTCTCTGACTCAGAGAAGAAAGTGTCCAATATGTTTTTCTGCAAAAATTTTTAGTGTCTCAGTATTTACAAAGACTGATGCTAACAAGGAAATATTTAAATTGATTTAAGCATCTAAAGCAAATGTTTCGGGATACTTCAGGGCTAAACGTTCAAGTCGGTAGGATCTAAATAATTTTCATTTCAAGCCTTCACAAAAGGGAGCATAAGTCACCTTTGAACTCTTATATTTGTCTTTTTAAATGAATGCAGAGATGTCAGTAGTCCTAAATCTCCTTATGGGGAACAGGGGTTAATTTGTGATGTTTGCTAAGCTGCCTGGCTACCTTCTGGAAATGTACCTGGATTTCTTGATAATACAGATATTAGATAACATTTTCTCTTGGTCTTTCTGCTTTGCCTTTTTTTTTGTTTTTGATTGCTCTTTATTAAGAAGTGGAAATATTTTTTCTAGCAATGAACAACATTGCAGGTGTGTTAAGATTTTTACATGAAAATGAACTGGGAGAGAAGTGAAATGAAGCATCCAAATTCATAATAAGGACAGATGCTGGAATCTTCAGCTAAAGATGAGTAAATTTGCTGAGTCCTAAAATAATAAAGTATCAACTAAAGCTGAATCTTGTTTTTATGTAAAAGTGTCCTTTTGCATGAGGATTCCACCTTTTCACAGGAAAGGTGAGGATGAATTGGAAATTAATTGATTAATTGTAACATTCCAGGGTGAGACAGAAAGTGGAATATAGATAAGCTGCATTTTTAAGGTGTGTGTGAACAAGATGAGGAAGAAAAGAGGTGGACCCAATGTCTAAGGGGTCTGAAAAGATAAAACGGCAGGTGGTACAAATAAGCACGTTCTCAGCTCCTGCTGATGCTTGTTATTGTCAATTGGATGTCCCTGTGACTTTCTAACTGCATCCCAGCAGAATCTCATCATGTTAGCACAGCTGAAGGACTATATTAATTGAAAGGTAAGAGAAGGAATTGAGCTAAAAAGGGTGAAAAAAGAGTGTACCTTGCAGCTTATGGAGAATCTATTTACAGTGAGCTATTTGCAATTCTTTTATCCCTTTTTTAATGAGCTTTTATGAAAATTCTTGAGAAGAGAAATGAGGGAAATTCTTTTTAGACACGTTTTGCTGGAAGTGTTTTGCTCTCGGCGAATATTTTCCACTTGGCCAGCCAGTTTTTCTTCTGAGATCTCTCTGACAGTTGCTCAAATCTTTGGCACTTGTGGCTCTGTAAGGTGTAAGGCTGGCTTTAGATTTTCTGTTTTCTTCTGGCAAACTAATATGTGCTGGCAGAAGTGCTGCACATTGGCCTTCTCTTCTGAGAGGCAATGATGGTGACAGATTGCCATTAATCACACACACTTGTAAACATTTCAGCTAAAAGGAACTGGAAGTGTAGAGCAATTATCCCTACTAATTTATCCCTAAAATTCTTTTTCATGATAGGCAAGTTAGCTTGAAAATACTTCCATTCTTCATTTGAGTAAAAGTGGTGCATTTCTGCATTAGGGCTCCCACTGTGACCAAATTCCTTTGCAGTCAGTCTATATCTTTGTTTTTTCATTCATTTCTTAGTGTTTTGTGTAAAATCTGAATGTTCTCCGGATGCTGCACAAAGAGTGAAATCTGCTTTGTACAGTGGTGTTGTGCCCTGCACTTATTAAAGTGAGTGTGAGTTATATTCCAAACTTAGTTGTCTTTCTATTTCACAAAATGTGGGTGGAATTTTCCTGTGACAGAGTGGCCTGTTGTGAACTGGGCTCTTTGGAAGTGTTCTCATGCTGAGGAACCAGATGGGTGGGCACCAGAGTAGAATATACTTTGTCTAAAATAACATGGGTAGAAGACTATTTCTTGTTAGTTGAATTAGTGAGGTCAGTGAGATTTTTCTATAAAGAGTAACTGTCCTTTGCATGATTTCACATTCTTATAACCAATTATTCTGAATTGAAGAGCAATCTAATTGTTCTTGGCTAAGAACATCAGAGATTTAATGTTGAAATGAGTATTTTTGCAGATAAAGTGAGACTTTCTGGAATTCAGTTTTTGCAAAAACTCAAGATCAGTAATTTAGGTTAGCAGATTAACTGGGTATTTCCTGCACATTTACTTTTATTGAATACCACATGAGGATTACAAAGTAAAAAAATAGCCCAACTCCTTTCTTCAAAACAGAACCCAGTTCCTGTTTCCCCCTAGCCCCGCATTCAGTACCCAAAGCCGGTGTGGACTACTTATAAGTTTGCTTAGTATTATTCAATGAATGCCAGTTTGGAAAACATGTGTGGGGTAAGAAGGGTTCCTTTTATTTCTCTTTGCATTTCTCTGGAGTAATTTTTTTTCTTTCAGACCCACATTTTTCTTTGTGTTTACTTTGTATCTTGCTCTTAGCAAGATTTTTAGCATTATATATGATTACATAAGGGTATTTGCCCATAAATATGATTTTCAGGACAGAACAAAAAAAGCAAAATAAAACTAAAATGAAAATGTCTTCAATGAAACAATCTTTGAGATACAGGGTAAATCCCAGTGAGATCTTGGAAATGCTGCTTGGCACTGAGAGAACCTAATCAGGAGTGAATGCATAGTAGAAAGTGAATTCTTCCCATGAGGCAGCCTGGGAAATGGGGATTTCAGAGCAATGCAGTGCATCTATAAGAATAGTATTTGGTTTTTAAGGGTGCTACTACAAGAGTGTTTGCTGTTTTCCCCTGAGAAGTCATTGTAATTGCTTAATGAGTCTGACAGAGGTTTTCCACACATTCTGTGTTTCTAAAATACACCCATGAGAATTAAGAGCCGTTCATCTGTTGCCAATGATCCTCAGGGTCACCTTCAGGCAGTGCATGTGTAAGGCAGGATAGAAACCCTGCAATTCAGAAAGAAAACCAAAACCCCTTATAATGATCTACTTTAAATTGTTCAGATGTTATAAGAACAGTCATAAAGTGTTCCTATAACATTCTAAATGTTAATAAACTAAAATGACAAATGACTAAAATGACTCCATAAAGGTCACCTAGCAGGATTTTAATAAAAATTATTTCTTAGATGAAATCTCAGTAATCCTTCAGCATGAAAAAGAATTTGTACATCCAGGATCTGGAACATTTCCTGTTCTTTCACAGCCCCACTCACACTGGAAGATAGTTGTGCAGAGTGAATGGGAACCCATGTGTTACTGCAGAATACTGTGCAAAACCTCTGGTGGTGGTTTCAGACCACCTTAATTTTATTTGTGATCAGCTGCTACGATGTTAACATTATTTGACATGCTGTGCACTGTTGCCTTAGCTGTGGTGAGGAAGTATTTCATGCAGAGGGCTTACAGTGAATTTTAAATATTTTTTCTTATCTTGTTATTTCTGGATTTTTTAAAGCTAGAAATAATATGAAAATTTGTGTTTCTTGGCATGTCAAAAACTTTGTGTCAGACCAAACCTAAAATATAAAATAAAAAGAGATATTTGAATGGACATTTGTATCCTTTAATTCCTAAGGCAATCTGCTCAGGGTGAAAGCATCAGAAACAAGAAGGTCATTTTAAATGAAGATGTTCTGTTTCTACAAGCACTAGGAGTTATTTTTTTTATAGCTCTTGAAAGTCAAGAACCCTTGTGAAGTGGTTTACTTTGGGAATTCAATTGAAATCAAACCTGCAGGGAAAACCTAAGGCTCATAAGCTGACAAGAAGTAAGTGAAACCAACTCCTGAACATCCACATGCAGAACAGAATGCATTTTTCTTACTTTTAACAAGGTGGCATATTACAATTCTTCCCTATGTGTGGTGAGAAGAGCTGAAAATTAACTTAGACCTGGGTGCAGGTCTGTAAATTCTGGTAATGCCAGTTGCATTTTGAATGTAGTCTATAAATTTTCTTACTCTATTTCCTGTTGCTCCCTGAACACTGCTGGGCCTTTGATTGTTAAAGAGTTATTTGCTGGTGGAAAAAAAATAAATTACAGGAAATTATTTCTAGTGATTCAGGCACCATCCAGGTGCCTGAATGATCCATTGGGTTTTTATTTTAGAGTTTCTAGGTGCTAAAAAAGGTTTTGTTTTTAAAATCTGTGCTTTCTAATTCTAGAATATTAGATATAGAATATAATCTTGCAAGATACATCACAAAATGAGTTTTGATATTATGCATGTATATTCTTTGTATTTCTATTTTATCTTGGCTTTTTCCCCAGTGATTTCTGCTTGTCTTCACATACTGAGCTTGTACAATTTCAGCGTGTTATCTTTCTTTGCTTTTGTTTCCAGACCTAAAAAAAAAGACAACCTGCCCAGTTGATGTTGCTAATTAGAAATTCTGATTTGCTGTGACAAGGGAGAAACTATAAATCACAGCAGGAAGACAGACTTGCTGTAGGAGAAGATATTGCCAGGCCCATCACCAAACCTGGTCTGGTTTGGGGTGTCCCCTAAAACTAGGGATGTGTTCAGTAGATTTGGGATAGAATTGGGATGTGCCCTGAAAGGGGGAAAACACTTCTGGGGAGGAGCTGGGGGAGGTAGCAGAGGGGAAAGAGGCAGCTGAATTCTGTACCTCGTGGGCTCTGCTGAGCCAGGGAGGATTTCCTCACTCCTGTTTTCCATGTGGGAGTGGAGAGTTGTAGGAGATACAGGAAATGGGATTGTGGTAGGAGTCATCCTCTGCTGGGGTAATCTGGTGAGAGTGAACTCTTTGTCCTCAGAGAGAGAGAGAGGGTGGCACAAAACAAAATGAATGCCATACCCACCAAGAGCTTTGTGTTTCTGTGCAAATCAGTAGTTCACTGATGTAATTATTTATTTAGAGAGCTAAATTTTCCAGCTTGTGTCCTAGTTTGTGACATAAAATACCATAAGCCCTTGTGAACTGGAGGATAGCAGGAACAGAAGTCTCCTCAGACACAGAGTAAGCTTTTTAGTTGAAGTTTTGATCTGGAAATATGTTTGGCAAAGATAGTAATAAATCTTCATTTAATTATAATGTTTAAATGTTGTACTTAATCTGGGACAAGCATTTACAAAATATTACTCTGTTATTAAATTTGTTTTGGTACCTGTTCATTGAATCCACAGTTATCTTGAAATTTCTTGCAAATAATTGAAAATGTGGCATTATAACCTAAAAAAGATGAGGTAATTTTGTAAGCTGAAACAGCTAACTGTAAAAATTTAACTGCGAGCCTAATTTCAGAGAGTGTGCTATTTTATTAGTTTCAATGGAAAACTAAAGCTGCCACTTCTCAGTCTAAGGCTATGTTTATCAGTAAACATTAAATATTAATAAAATAAATTGGATATTTCAGCACTTTCCAGCTTTCCCTGTAAGATGTATAATGTAGATTCTGTCCTCTCAACCTGTCTCATCTGAATTCTTTCTATGAGGGTCTTAATTGGATTTCTTTATTACAGTTTGTACTGGGTTCATGTCAGCTTTGTGCTGTATCCTGGCTCTAGTTTCCCTCAGCCAAGAGAAGAAGTGAAAGGATACTGAATGAATGAAGGTTCGTACAAAATCAGCTTTCTGTGCCATAGCTTTTAACTGATCTTTAATTTTTGAAAAGTAATTTTTTTCCCCTGGAAATTCACAGTGGCTTCTGGGATTGAAAACTATTAATTATCTTCTACTCCTTCTGCTTCTAAGATGGTCCCCCTTATTGGCATCACCCTGATTTGTAACTGGAATAGCAATTCTAATTCCTCCATTAGGTTCTGATTGCATTGGCTGTGCTGTTTTGTTAGTGGCAATCTAAGAGTGTCAGGATGAGAGAGTAATACAGAAAAACAACCAAACCCCAGAACAACAATAATGGGAAATGTAGCTGCTCTGATTTGGTTGCTTTTTTGATTTTGTAAGTGGCAATTCCAAAAAAATGCGTTGGCATTTTTGGAGCTGCCACTTACAAAATCAAAAAAACCTCTTGAGGCTCTGCAGAGTGCATTTGCAAGGTGCACCGTCCCAGTCAGTAGTGGGGCCTGTCAGGAGTCTGAGAAGGTACGGATGTGTTATCTTGTAGGCATTAACCACGTGAATGACAGGTTGCAATGTGATGTCATTCTTAAAGGAGCTTGTGCTTCTCAGATTAGGGAGCACTGGGGGGGCCTCAGTGAGCCCCCCATGCTGAAGGATGAAGAATGTGCTGGATGAATTCTTGCTTTCATTCTGGGCAGCCTACTTTCACAAAAAAGTAATTCCTTCTGCAAGGCCAAGATACTCAACAGTTGAATCCACAGTTAAACTGTGAATGTGTTTGTGTTCTGGAGTAGTTAAAGCCCAGTGCAGACTTCATCTGGTACATAAAGTTGTAACTAGTCAGATCAATGCATTTTCACTTTTGATATGTATAATATGCTGCTTAAATTGATGTTGTATTTTCACTTGTCAGAAATCTTTTGCTTCAACTATCTTGATTTTGTTGTGACAAATCAATCTTAGGAGTAGAAATGATGAGCTTGTCTCGTAGGTCTCAAATAAATGAGCATTAAATATAAGTACTTTGTATTCCTAAATAAAAGAAGATAGATGTTTATATTTAAGTCACGTTGCTTTGCATCCTTTATATTATGCTGCTGTAGTTTTATTATAGTTACACATTATGCCAGTTCAATGTGTTTTTTATCTTTGTATGTAAGTTTAGTCTGTCAACAAAATTATAGGAGAATGAATGATGGCTTTAAACATATCTATGCTTGGTTTTGTTTCTGTCATTTTTAGCTTCCTTTCCTCCAACTTTGGACTGCTTACAGTAGTGCTCTCTAGAGGCAGAATTACTTTTTAACATCCAGTTTTAGAAGTGAGCTATATTTTTATTGCTCTGAGCTAACAGAGAAGCACAATTCCCCTAGAGGCTGTTCCAAACAACTGTAAGAAAAGAGACAGAAATATTTCAGGAAACAGATTATCCCTGACAAATATATACAGCTGTCTAATAGAGCAACCTCCTCAGACCCATCCATGTCACAGGATTTTTTTTGGTCTCTCTAATCTTCTTACTTTAACAGAATCCAGTTTTGTATTCCATTAGTATGCATGTGTATGTTCTAATAGTCTATAAAAATGCTGCATGACCTACTTACTGAGAACCTGGTTTTACATCCCATTAGTGGGCATGTATTTTCACAGTAACAGACTTTTAAAAACACTGTGTGACCCATTTATTCTGCTTCATCGGTAACTCCTGATGTAGTGTGTTTGTACATCTCCTTCCCCATTGTTTAGGAAAATGAGAAAACCTTCCAGTGCTGATTGAGAGCTCTGTGCTGTTTGAGATGCTTCGACACTAATATGCTGCTTGAAAGCATTTGCAATATGAGAAAACGGGATGTAGATGAAGCAAACTGTACTTAGAGAAGGATTAATATTGCAATGTATCCTGACCTATTTTTAAAGGAGTCCTCATGTTACTGATTTATGATTCCCTGTTGAACTCACTCATGCTTTGCTTGATTTGGTTTTCTCTGAGATTTATTCAAGATGTTGGGCAAAAAGGAATTCCTGTAAATGAAGAAAACGTACAGTGTTTTTTAATAGTAAGTGTAATTCCTAAATATTGTGAAGGACTACATTTTTTTTGTTGGTAATCTGCCATCTGCCTGTCATTTAATATGCTTTATTTTCCATGATACTCTTGACTTTTATAGACTTCTATCAAAATTCTTTCTTAATCTTGGCTGAGGAGCCTTTGAGTCTAATACAAAACTATTTAGTGTCTTTGCTCATTTTTGTCAGCTTGCTCTGTACTTTCTAGTTTCTATTCTATTCTTTTTGAGGGCAGGGAGACCCAAAGTTGATGGTGTCTAAGATGTTTTGCCATGAAATGCATAATGGTGTTTTGGTCTTTGCTTCCTTCTTAACACTGCCTAAGATTCAATTTACTTTTTTTTTCACCGCCATTGCATAGTAATCTGATGGCTTCATGAAATTAGCTATTATAGCCCCAGATCTGAAATCCATCTGAGTTTATCACACATATAAGTGACCAGTTCCTGTTTGTATGATGGAATGTTATTTGATTGGAGCCTGATCTGCCATGGTGAGTGCTTTCTTGGATCTCTTCTCTTGCTCCATACATTTTCAAGGAGGTAGAGTCTCGTGGTACAGTGCCATCCTTGGAGTGTCCCCGGGGTGCCATGGATTTAGATGATCTCTGCAGAGGTCCATCTGCTTTCAGACATACCCTGGAGTGTTTTACGTCCTGAATCAGAAGCATATGGTGGTGGTTTTATAATATCCCTCTCTGTGTGCCCATACTGGCGAGGAGATTATGCACTGGATGAAGTAGGGGACTTGACTACTTAAGGTTAACCCTTGGATTTTTCATCTGTCTGTGGGATATGAGTATCCTAGCAGGAGTTGAGCTCCTTACACCCATTGAGTGTCTGGCCCTGAAATGATTTACTCCTTGTCCTTCCCTATGTGCACCCAACAGTAACTGATTTAGAGCAACAGCACTACTCAGATGACTCCCAGAATTCAAAGAGAAACAGAGATATTCTAGTGCCAGGAATAAATGTGTATAGCACAGGAGAGGAAGACGGAATGATCTAGTTCAAAGGATGTATAAGAATATGTGAACACTAGTAGGAGAGGGGATTGTAGTCTTCTGGGAGTATTAAAGTGTCTTTGGTGTGAAGTTAATCCACGGAACTAATTGCATTTAATTTGGGGGTTTCACATTGTAGTTCTCAGGCTGAAGTAATTGCATGGAGGAATTGCACAAAAAAGCCTATGAACAGGTTGCTTTATTGTACCTCATCCACATGTAAATACTTTCCCTTCTATTATAGTAAAAGGGCTTATTTACTTTAAACATTACCTAGGTTCATTAATTGCAGTATTGGAATTTTTAGTGTAATGGGAAAAGTTGTTTTATCAACAGAATGGCATTATAAGATGAATATTGTAGCTAACTCCTGATGCATAGTTAATACATTTGATCTGCAGTTAATCACCTCACACTAGGAGGGAATGGTACCATAATAAATAGTTTTTCTGCCAACAATATGTGGCTCCCAAAGCTAATATTTAGAAGACATTTTGTCTTGACTTTTCAATTTGGGAATTCAAAGTGTGTAGAACTCAATAATTGGTTTAATTTGGAAGTTTTATGTTAAAGTCTTGATAAAGGTTATTTACTGTGCATCAATAAAAGGGATGGGAAAATGCTTAGGAACTACTTCTTTCTGAACTCTTTTAGTCTGGCAAAACATAGTGCAGCTTCCCTCTTGTTACCTATAAATCATTCAAAGTACTGAACATTATATGACATAAATAAAGAGATGTGTGACTTGGAAGGATGCAAGAGCAGTTTTCAGTTTCACAAGGCGCATGAGGTGAGGTAATTGATCCATTTGACATGTAGCAACATGAGAAATACATTTGGTTCCCTTAAACAATTACCTGAATGTGATGTTATTAGTTTTAGCTTCCAAGTGCTTGCAAATGCTTCTGCCCTGAGTTCAGTCTTGGGCGACAGCTGCTGTTTTATGCAAGAGGAATAAAATGAAGATGGGAGTAAGCTCCTTACTTGTCACATAGAAACATGTCTGCTCAGACACTGCTATTTGATTATTCCACAGTAATACAAACAAGTGTATAAGGTAAAATGTCAATTGGGATGGTTTTACTTTTAAAAAGTATTACCTGTATTTAAGCTCCACCACTTCAGCTGGAGAACTTGGAGTACCTCTAATCTTGAATGGTTTATTTCTTTCATTTGCTAATTGCTAATAAATGTTAATACTTTGTTTATTACATTTATCTTTTATTTTCAGGGTTGGTTCCTTCTCTGATGTGAAGCTTTACTAAATGACATATAATTTTACATAGTATTAGCTACTGAGTAATTATAGTTCATGACGTCTAGGACTAAACAGTCAAATTCTGTTGCAGAAAATGTGATTACAGAATGTTTTAAAGCTGTGGAGGCTCTATCAAGCATATAGACATCAACATTACCTATTGGCAGAATGACCTGTTTATCTTTAAGAATTACTGTGTGTAGGTTTCAGCAGAATAGTTGATCAAGGTTTCAGTATTTCATCTGGTTCATCAATATTTTAGAATTTTTATTCACTACTTTTTATGATCCAAATTGTACATTACATAAGTCTGTCTATTGTTACTAAAGATTAGTTACTACTTTCATAATATAAATCAAAGAATAGCATCCTATTTTATTTTAAAATAAATGTTGACTTTTAAAGATTTTTAAGAGAAATACTTTTATAAAGGACAAATGAAGAGCTTAATTCTTGCCATTTCTATTGGTGATCAAAGCAATGAGTATCTGTCTGTCTCCTGGAATTATGTCTTTTGAATAAGAAATAACAAAAATTAATTTGCATTGCACGGACATAATTTGCAATTGTAGGAAAAGCCTGCTACACTAGTTGATCAAAAGAGATTATTGTAGTGAGAGTGCCTGGCAGAGGAGACAATTCTGGAACAAATGATACTGAAAAAAGGTTTGTAAATGAGTCAACTTTATTTGAGGCTAGAGTTAAAGGACAAAACAAAGGCATACTTATCCATACTGCTTGTTCATGTTGCTTTCTATGTTATAAAGTTGTTCAATATCTAATAAGAAATAACAAGTCTTTCCATGTTCTGCACCTCCCCCACACAGTGGTATGTTTTTCAGTTTGTTATATTGATCTTTCCAAAAAGATGCATCTGCTGTACTACTAACAGGGATAGGGTAGTTATTAATCTCATTTAGCAAACCCCCTTGATATTGTAGCAGTTGTCAGAGTGGTCGGGTCACTGCAGTTACTTGTTTAATGTTTATTTTATTTCTAATCTTGACTGAAGGTGATTCTATATAACTCTGCAGCATAAATAAATTAAAATTGCATGATATCAGATTACAATTTCAACTCATGAAAAGCTGGGCAATTTTGGACAACTTCAAGCACTTGAATACATGAACCAAAAATTAACTGCCACTACTCAATTGCACTAAAATACGCAGAGTAGCTTTTATTTGTATTTCATTCCAAAAAGCAAAGCAAATGAGATTTTAAAAATGTCTGAAATAACTGAAATAAATATTCCACTTTATTTATTATAGCAGATCTTGAGCACCTCTGGCTAGCCAAGAAGTTTTAAAAAGAAGAAAGGCAATCTGAAATTTTATTAATTATGCAAGTTCTACAGGAAGCAAATCTTAAGTGAAAAGAATGGGAACTCTAGATTTTTTTGAATGAGAATTCAAAGGGTATGCCTATGGGTAGAGTTTTAATTTGGATGGGTTATACTTTTGAAATGAATCTCCTGATCATTCCAAATTGCAGTTCTTTGCTGCACCACATGAAACTGAACATGAAACTTTCATAATTTTGTAAGATGTTCCATGGGACTAAACTACTGTTGTGGCTAAACCCCAGCCAGCAGCTGAGCCCCAGAGAGCTGATCACTCACTCCTCCCCAGTGGGAATGGGAGAGAGAACTCTGGAGTGAGTGTTAGAAAATTCATGGGTTCAGATAAAGGAGTGGGAATGGGAAAGTTTAGTAGGGAGTGGCAAAGCTGTGTGCACAAGCAAAGCACAAGAGGGAATTAATTCACTGCAGGTGCTCAGCCCTCCCAAGGAGGGCAGGGCTCTGTCATCTGCAGTGGTGACTTGGGAAGACAAGTGGCATTGCTCCAAATGTCCACCCTGTCTGTCCGTCCGCCTGTCGTCCTCTGTCCGTCCTTCTTCCCCCCACTTTATATACTGGGGCATGTTGTCACCTGGCTGGAACATCCCTGTGCTCATTGGGGGTCACCTGTGCTGGCTGTGTCTCCTCACAGCCTCTTGTGGCCCTAGGAAAAGCAGGAAGGGCCTTGGCTCTGAGTGAGCCCTGCTGAGCAATAACAAAAACATCTCTGTGTTATCAGCCCTGTGTTCAGCACAAACCCAGAGCACAGCCCCACACCAGCCACTGGGAAGAGAGTGAGCTATATTCCAGTCAAAACCAGCACAAATACAAAGTAAAGTCCTAGGAAGTGTGTGTTTTGGGGATGTTGGGACCTTAGTGGCTTTGGGTTTGCTCTGCAAATCTGCTGCTATCAATCCTCGCTGCTTGGTCATGTAGGCATAGCCAAACTTGGGGCTAAGGTTTCATCAAACTGCGATCATGACACACCATGAGCACTTTGCCATCCAGAGATGCTCTTCCCCAGAAGACCTTGTATTAATGAGGGACATTTTTAAGATAACATATTCCACAGGAGTAGTAGTAGATACCTATTGACAGTTGTGAGATTTTATGAGGTAGGAGAAGGATGTTTGACAATTGTGGGAGGAAGAACAATCTTTGGGCTCCTTTGTGCTTTTCATGTGGCACATATCTATCATATGAGTGTTCCACTCTCAGCAGCTCCATTGGAAGCCACCTAAGATGCTATAATTTCTTTCTTGCATTATAGTCTACAGAGTTTTGCTCAATATATGAGATCCCTCCTGTAATCCAGTGTGGTTCAGAGTTGATAGGATTCACTTTTCTCTGGTCGTTGAGTAGAGTTGGATACTTGGTGTAAACATCTGTAAATATTTAAAACCTGACATTCATCTCTGATGGATAAAGGACAATGCAATCAAGGACAGGAGGTAGGGATTAGACTAAATACTAAATAATGCAGCTGGGTAAAGGTAAAAGCTGGCCAAGAGACTGCAGTAAATAACAATTCCCTTCTAGAGGAAGGTGAAGCATAACAGCTGGTGCTATTGCAGCAGGTACTGTTCTGTGATAAAGGTACAAGCACGTGGTAGGTTCTGTTATTTTAGACAAAAAATTAAGAGCACCACAGAATTTGTGCTATTGATTTGTATCATATATTTATGTCATTAACCTGAGTAGCGTGAATTTAAAATTAAATATGTCTGTATAAATTACAACTCTTTCTTTAATTAAGCTTAGTGAATCCTAGTTCAAAGTTACAGAATTTTTGTATTTTTAGTTAGGAAACAAATACATTTTTTTTCCTTAAAACAAAGATACTGCATAATCTAAGGATTGCTGAGATACCTAGAATGAATACTAAT
Organism: Camarhynchus parvulus; assembly: GCF_901933205.1. Lineage (NCBI taxonomy): Eukaryota > Metazoa > Chordata > Aves > Passeriformes > Thraupidae > Camarhynchus > Camarhynchus parvulus. The sequence goes on from NC_044580.1 coordinate 7,686,743, forward strand.
GAAAATTTTTGGGTTAATGCTTCACTGTTTTCAGACTGTTAAGTGTTCATATTTGCATGAATGCTCTACTTTCTCTTATGAAGAAGTAAATTAATAATTAAATTTTTTTTCTGGAAAGAATCATTACAGTAAACATAACTTGAGCCACAATCACTTTTGTTAATTTTTTCTCCATTATGTTTTGTGAGAGAACTTCTTCATACCTTTTCCGAGTAATAGCTTGGGTATGGTTAGGAAAATGACACAGAAAAAAATATTACACTAGAATATAAAATTGGTGCAATGCAAATATTTAGTTTTGTTGTATAGCTGAGATAAACTGGTTTACCATTTTGATTAATCTCATGTGGGATCACATGACCTCTTCATTCAAAGAAATAATTCTTTGTGCAATGTCTTGGGAATGTCTACCTTTTTGACCAGTACTGTTGACATTCCTGCCTTTGAGAGAAATCAAATTAGAGAATTTCTGGGACTCTGCCCCTAATTCATCTAGTATTGGTTTAGATTAAGCCACTGTTTCCAGTATTTATTAAAACTCTTCTCTTGGAAATTGGGAATTCTCAGGAATGGGGGAGTTTCAGAAATCAAAACTGCTTTAATGTGAAGTGGTTCAAGTATAGATTTTAGCATGGTTTTGCAAATAGGAGCTGTCATTTCTACCACCAGCAGTGATGCCTTTTGGTATCTTTTTTCACTGTTTACTGAAAATACAGAGAGGTGTAAAATATCTTTATTATATCGTCTACAACCTCTTCCATCTGTGAGTGCACTGCCACAGCCTCGTTCTCCATCTGTCCCTGTTTCTATCATATGGTTGGTTCAGTAAAACCTATGGTTGTTTTCTTTGGAAGAGTCTCAAACAGAAACTGAGTGAACACAACTGAGTGAAATGTTTAACCATATTGCTGTTATTTTAATGTTCCATATTTTAGCACTAGACTAGATTTTAATTGTTTAATTGAGTTTGGATTTTTTTCCAGGGCTCTTAAAACATTTTTTGTTTAATAATCTGTAAAGAGACAATGGAATCATGATTTACGTGCTTGAATGCTTTGAATCTAAACCAGCTGGGAATACCAGTTAATAAGTTTAACAATAATGGGGATCATGTGTTCTACAGCAAAGTACGACAAATAACAGTTTAAAATGTAATAATTGTTTTACTTTAACCTGGTATTTCTGTAGATATGGGATTTTTATCCATGAAGGGAACTCTACTGTAGATGTGTCTAGAAAAACTTCAAACCTTAGGGTCACTTGTTCAGGAGGAATTCTGCTCATGATTCTGGTTCATCTCCTTATTTGACCTTGTTATTTGTGTATTTCCACTGAAATACAAGATCACTGGTAACTGGAGACTCATATAACACTCAAGTTAATAAGTGATAAATTAATCAAAAATGTTTATGGAAGTGAACATGACAATGAATTAATTTAGAAATTCAAATGCTGAGTTTTCTTGACTCTGTGTAGCATTACTGCTTTTAGTGCACAGTTCTACTTGTTGGTGGGATGTAAGGGAAGATAATTTTCCCTGCCTCTCATGTTTTTAAAGCTGTATATGTTAGCAGGCTGCTACACCTTCCAGTACTGTCCTCTTTCTCTGCTAGTTCCATCATACTGCACAATGTTAAACATTGTTTAGCACGTGTGGAAAGTCAAAAAACATGAACATATTCACTGATCACATTTCAGGGACCAATTTAGTCTACAGATTATTTTAGGGTATTAAAAAGAATTGCTTTTAATTCTGAAATCCAATTCATAAAGTTGTAGAGCGATAGAAAGACCTTGGATTTTTCCACCTGGACTTGATCTAGAGTTGACTAGAATTGGCATATCATGAAGAAATAATTTTGTGCTTTTTAAAGTTTTTAATAGATACCATTACAATGAGCTGTTTTGTATAATCAGTGTAGCAAAATCCAGTAGCTTTGTTCCTCAACTGTATTTTTGCCTCTGTGGTCACTTCTTTCCCCTGTGCCCTGTCCTTGTTAACATAGCTCAGTGGATCACTGTCATCTTCAGTGGATGCCTGCCAAGGTTTCAGCTCAGCTACTGGCTGGTGATCTTGGCTATAAATATATTCCCCCTCTTCAGACAAACTCATAATAAATGAAGAAAATTACTACTTCCCACAAATCAGAAACTTTAGCATGGATGTTGTGTGTTAGATATCTAGAAACATAAAATCCCACTTTGAAAAAAATACATCTGAAGAGCTGCTCCATGGAAATCTTGTAAAAGTGCCCTCATTCTACAAGTTGTTGGTGACTAACTGCTGGTGCTTCTGTGCTCTGGGTGAATGCTTAGAGAGGTTGGCTGTCGTGTGTGGGTTGTGTTTGCAGCAAGTCTAGCGCAACAAAGCCTCTGACTTGAGCTGTAGGGGCTGTCTCTGTCAGAGCTGAGGAGCAGGGCTGTGTAGGTGTCAACAGATGGGAGTTACAGGCAGTCCTGAAGGAGGATTTTTCCTTAGCCCATATGTTCAGTGCTGGGAGGGCGTGCTGAGCTGCACTGAGCTGTGGTTATGCAAGGCTCACTGGAGTGACAAGGCTGTTGGAGAGGGACTGTGAGAGCAGCAGGAGAGTTCACTCTCTGCCCAGGGTTCTGATTAAATTCAATTCTTGAGGCAGAGCTGCTCTTTGAGCACTGCCCACTGCTGTTGGCCTTGTTATTGAAGGAGGAGATCACCCAGAGGCAATTTGGAAATTTCTTTGTCAAATCTAGAACTGAGACCCTGCATAAATAGAACAAGTTACACTTAAATTATACCTGGGCTTGATGTCACATGTTTCTCTTCCTTTAGGAAGCTGACCTGGGTGGCCCCAGACACCTGCCATCATTCAGAAGGGCAGTGTAAGAATAAATGCTGCTATGGGAAGAAAGGGAAACCAGGAAAAAATATTTTGCAATAATCTCATGCATGTTATTTCATTCTAATGATCTGTCTGGCAAATTTGACGGGCTCTACTTCTATTAAGGAAGAAAATAAAGTAAAAATAAACAACTGAATATATGTGTGCTCTAGCAAGCAAATTTAATTTCCTCATTGGCCATAGATATGCTATGGCTTGACAACACAGATAAATAGAGCCCTTGGTTAGGAGGTAGCGGTATCAGTGAAGGATGAAAACCTGTTCTGACGTTTAAAGTGCATGGAAATCCTGCTCTGTGTTCACCTGTCCTTGTGCAGCCTGATGATCCTTTTGTTAATCCCTGAGCCAGGGACTGGATCAGAAAATTACCCTGGGAAGGAAGAAAGATATGGCAGGAGAATGACAGGATAAGTGGATGAAGTGTGTGTGTAACCACCCCCCTCATCTTTTCTTTTTTCTTCATTTATTTTGAGCAATACTAGTTTATGAATTTTCCCTGCACTTGTCTGCTTATCCAACCTTATGTCACATCCTTGTTTGTGCTAATACAGCAAACTAATTCAGGTTAAAAATAACTTCTATCTGGAGCACATACTTACAGGCACAAAGCCACTGAGAAAAGAGTGAGAGCATCCAAATTTGTCTAGCTCCTCAGGCTAAATTCCAAAGTTTGCAGAAGAATAAAGCTCAGGAAGGAAATCTTGGGGAGGTTTTAACAGGTCTCTGGAGAGATGAAATGTTCACAGGTGCTGTGAGGGAAGAGTTTTGATCAGGAGCGTCTTGTAATTCAGTATTGTGTGATTTGAGAGAAAAATATTAATTCATCAATATGAATATACTGTGGGTTTTTTTTTTTAACATAGCACTGTTCCTTTCACCTAAGCAATCTTTTTGGTGGTGATTAGAGAGAGCCCTGGGACAGGCAGCCATCAGTAGTAAATATTTTACAATCTGATAAAGGAGTATTTACTGAAGTTGATAGAGGCAATTGCTTCTTAGTGATACTTTGGATTTTTTTTTTTTAATTATAGTCTTGGAATTGCTATTGTTTGTTTGAGTTTAAATTATCTTGTTAGACAGTTTAGGTGTATGAACAAATGGAATAATTTTGTGATAGTTTTCCCAAAGTTACATGTATAGCAATAATTAACTCTTCCTCTGCTGTGCTGCTATGCTGAATATTGCTCTGGTTTTCCTTGAGTTTTCAATATCCAGCTTTATGTTGGCTACATCTGGAGCAGATGTCGTAACATTAAATTGAATAGATTCCATAATAATTAATATGTTAGGTTCTGTTTATCAGAAATATTCAGTTTTATGCTTCCCTCTGCACCCTGAGACAGACTTTGGAGAGGAGTTGGGGTCAAGAGGTTTCAGGACATTGAGGTTGCCTCTTCTCTTTCTGTAGATATTTATGGTGAATTTTGCATTTTTTCCCCCACATCTTTCCAGGAAGTATGTGAAGTTTGTCTGCACATTTCATCTTCTGAAACGCCCATTAGTCAGATGAACTGCTCTGTGTATAAGTGAGGGGAAGTTCAAATAAAGGTATATTTGGGGATAAAGGTATATTTGGGGAAAAAAAGGAAAACTTCTGCTGCTTCTGACATACGTATCCTTCCAGGGTACATACTGTACTTAAATAGTTATATACCAGTCTTTTTATATTTCAGCTCTTGTTTATTTATATAGACATATTGGGATGCTCCAAAACATGTTTATTTTTATAATAGCCAATCAGCATGCTGGAGAAGTAAACCATGCAACTTGGGAATTGCTTATCAGCTGTATAATGAAGATGAATGGCATGCTAAATCTTATCTGATTATGCAAAAGTAGCTTTTTATGATAGCAATGCCTTTGCTTTGCTGTTTGTAGAAAGCTGGGAATCATGCATCTGATTAATCATGTAAAATTAAATTGAAAGAAAGGAGAAGCGGGAAAGAAGCGTTGCTGTGTATTCCGGGTCTTTCCAAGCAGGTGCCATTTCCTGATGCTTAAATTCTTTGTGGGCAAGCTTCAAGAATATCAAATGATGGTGAAATTCATAAGTTGTAGTGAGCCTAATTAAGAACTGGTTCTATTAATATGACTTCTAGAACAACTAATATAATCTCTAATGGCAAAAATTTGCCTGGATTGGTTACATCATAAATTGAATTATATAAAGCACAAACAGTTTTTTGTGCTTTGTCCCAGTCTTTGACTTCGCTGTGGGATCTAATTGTAAAGCAAATTTGTTGATGGTATCTTCAATAATAGATTTCTGCATCCAGCTGAATCCAGCTTTTATTTGCCTTGACTCAGAGGTTCAGGCCTTGGAACTACATCTACCACAATTCATTTCTTGATCTTCTTCTTCTTCTTCTTCTTCTTCCTTTTTTTTTTCCTCCCTTGTGTGTGGTCTCTCTTATTTAGAGTTGGAAAATGCACAATAAAACTTCTTGCATATGTTTTGCTTGTCCTTGAGATCTAAAACATTGTAATGAGATACCTCAAAAGGCACAGGATGGCTCATCCTGCTGTGTTCCTGAGCCACTGTTTCATCAAGGAGAATCATAAACCTTGGAAGATTTGCAGGTGCCTTTTCTTGGGAGATTTTCAGATTGATGCAGTTCAGAAATCCTCCTTCTGCAAATGAATGTTACTACAGCAAACTGGGTCTGTGGAGGATAAGAATTGTTTATTGTCACAGCAGTGACAAATTGTCTGTGCAGTAAATGACTGGAGCTGTTTTTTAGGTCTTAAAAGAGAGAAAAGTATCAGAAAGTAAAGGGGGACTGAGTCAGATAATATGAGAATGTCTTCTGTTCATCCCCAGACCTTCTGTGAAAATTAGGGCAATTACACAGCAATGAATGGTAATGAAATCAAATTATGTTATTGTTCAGCATCATAAAAACCCAAACCTAAGCACTGTTTGTGAGTGCTTTTTCATTGGTGTGCCAGAATATAGCTTGCTTTTGCAGGGATTTTGTGTTGCAACACAGCAGTATTTTCTGCATGTTACTTTTGCCACCAGCACTAGAGCTAATCTCCTCAATGGTGTCCAACTCCATCACCTCTGCATTATTACCTTGTTTATAACTGCACAGTGTTTCTCCTGTGCTGCAGAGGAGAGCGTCCTAATTTTCCTGAAATAGTGGCTGCTTGAGGATAGGAAGCTAAGGCAGTGGCTGCACATTCAGTTTCTGGTGGTTGATTGACTCTAGAAGCTTTGGGCCACATTTCAGGGCTGTTCTGAAGTGGTATGGGCCTGGTTATGAAAAGATAAGATTGGATTGTATGAACTCAAAATGGATCTGAGTGACTCCTTGAAAACAAGATGCCCACACTATCTCTCCTCAGTCACACAGCCCCTTCTTTTCCCAGCTAGGAACTCCACAACAGCATTCAGAGTGAAGCATTTGTGATGTGAAATCCCAGTCTCAGAATGTGTTTTAACCTCAGGGCTGAAATTCATTCTGTTTTCTGATGGGAAACTTCAGCCACACATAGGGAGACAATCAAGGACAGGCAGCTGGAAAATGTCTTGGAATTGGTTCAGTCAGACAAAGATCACTGCTTTGAAATCTGTAGGAGATCCTTTAATCTTCAGATGCTTTAATTATTTGAACTCAGGTTTGTATTGTCTTTCAAACAATGTTTTTGTGGGCAGAATGTGACCTTGGCCTCTGGCAGCAGTTGGAGTGCCCCATATTTTCACCTGAAGGTTTGCCTGCTGACAACAGGACTGTGAACATGCTGGTCCTGGCTCAGCCTGAGGAGCTGTTCCTTGGTGATGGCATCTGCTCATGGGGAGTGAAACTCTGTCAGTGGCACATTCAAAAAGGAGGCAGCATCCCTTGAGTCTGTGGAATGATAAAGTTCCATTTGCACAGTGAAAGGGTAAGAGTACTTGTCCAAAACGCAATAAACAGGACATGCCTCTGACAGGTTTGCTGACAGGTGGCTGCTGAAGTCCAGGTTGGAAAGTCACCTTTGTCCTTTGCCATCAGTGTGAAGAGGATATAATTGTCTGCTGCTTTGGACCAAAACAGTTATCCATACCAGCACAGAAGAGTACAACAGAGTATAGAAATTTAAGTGATTCTCTTTCACCTTTTTTTATGTTGCTCTGAAGAGTTCAGAATAGGGAAGAATCAGGTCTTGATAAGTGTTGGATGTCTAGAAATAGTCTGACAGTGGGTCCAGCAACCAGGAAAGGAGTTTGTGATGGCAGGGTTGTAGTTTTCTTATAGGGAGCCTGAATGAAAGAGTTGGTTTCTTACATGACCCCAAGCTCTGTGCCAGATGCTGATCCACCTTTTTGGATCAATTTTTGTCTATAAATAACTGTTCTTCTCTCTAAAGCTTCCACTATGGAGGATTTGACTTTGCAGAACTTCTCCTTAATGCTTTTAGCACTTCCAGAAAGGCATCCTTCATTCTGTGGTTTTAATTGAACACCATTCATTGTACCCTCAGTCAGTAAACAGAAGAAAGGAAAGGTGACAGTCTTTTCTTTCCAGTATCACCTTTCTGTCTTCCACTTGATGAACAAATCAGTGTCTTCGGTTTAAAAAAAATTGCCTTAAATGTTTCCTAAATGTTTTGTTTTTTCCTTTTGAAAATGCTTATTTTGGCAAAGGTTTTCCTTGGAGTGAATAGTTTAAAGTCAGACAAACAAAATACAAGTGAAAAAAGGCTTATTGAAAAAAGATTAAATTAAGCATCGCTAGCAATAGGTCAGGCCTTGTATATAAAAAGGAAATTCTATCTGTATGATGTTTTCCCTTACCAGATGGAGATTGTGACATCCAGTCAACCTTCACTAAGAAATTGCCATGAACATTGAGTATCTGAGCACAGGAGCTTCTCTGTGCTCCTCAGAGATTTGCCATGCAGTTTCAGAGCAACCTCTCAGTGGTGTTAAAAAAAAAAAAGTTCCTCATTTGGTGTTTTTTCAGCTTGGTTGTATGGCCTGTAAACTTCACTTATAAATGTCCCTTCCTTTTCACTTTTGCCTGTTACAGGTGCAAAAATTCCAAGATGAGTGTCTTGATTCTGCTATGTTTGTGTCTTGTATGAATGTTTCTCAGTGAAATCTGTTCTGGGAAGCAGGAATTCAGAGCATTGCCTGCAAAATAATACTTCACATATGCCTGCTTCATACTTGGAAATGCAAACCTAGGCATTGATCTCGGGCTCATTGGAGGGAAATGGTGTCAGCAGTAGTGAGATGATTGTTGAATGTGTTTCCTGGTGTAGGCAGGGGCTTGGGTAGCTCTGCTGAACTCTTAATTCCAGCTGTTAGCAGGATGGCATCTGCAATTACTTGTGAGACTGACGGTCTGTATTGCCTCATTTATAGTTTTTAAGAGTATGTAAAGTGCTGTAGCACAGCTGAGCCAGAATTTAAAACCCTTGTGAAGACATGGGAATGCTGTGTTGTTGTGATTAAAGGAAATTGATGCGTGACTTAATGGCAGCTGAGCTGAGGAGAAGAAATGATAAACTGTTTTTTTAAAAATCCAACAAAAGGAGGGCCTCGTGGCTGGAGGCTATAGTGGTTGATGTGTGGATTAGGTATTCTCTAAACAATTAGAAAGGAAGTGTTTGTGCTGCAGTAGATTTAGAGAGGGTCAGGGAAATTATAACATGGTTTTCTATAGTAATAGTAATTAAATATAATATTTACAGAAGAAAAAATTGCTCTATATGTAGAGCCTGTGTTATTTCATATCTAATTTGAAGAAGAGTTGCCCATTTGAAAATTATAGGTTGATAATTGTTTTTTTTCCCCTTTTGAGTTAGTATTGTTAGAATCTAGTAGGAAACTCAGCAAGTATCTATGTATGAATAGGTAACTTTTGTTAAAATAGATTAAAATAGAATTATTAAATGTCAAGGCAATGAGAGTGCTTGGGTTTTTTCCTTTTAACTTTTTTCATGTGTTTCTGATAATTTTGTTGTTTTTTCTCTTTGTTTCCTAGAACATTGTATGAGTTTCTCTTTGGTTTTCAGAATGTATTTTTCTGAGTTGAGGTGATGGTGATTTTGGATGTTCAAGTCCAAAGGGTGTTCAGGAATGTATCCAGTACCCCCTTTTAGTTGCTCTGGGGTTATCCGTGGCAGTGCAGCAGGCTCAGCTCTTGGGGCTCCCCTGTGTTGGCCAAACTGCACGAGTAGCTGGGAGTGCAGGAGAGGCTTCGTCCAGGAATGGAGTCTGGCACTTGTTACCTTCATCACCATCAAATGAGATTTGTCAGACTTATGTGTCTGGTAGGAGCCATCTCAGTGTGTTTCTGACTCTTCATAATTAGTGAAGGAGAGATATAATGTAATACAAACAATTCAATATAATAGTAATACAAACAATTCAATATAATACAAACACATTCAAAGCAGAGTTGTTTTTTTGGTTCTTTTTTTTTTTTTTGGTCAGAAATAGTCCTTTTCAGGCAGATGCAATTCCTTCAGGGTTATTCTTAAGCATATTTTGGAACAGTAGAATAGTATCCCTGAGTACTTTGAGTTATTATTTAGAGAAGAAATTGAGGAGTAGTCAAGATGTTAAAGCTAGCTTTATACTAAGTAAATACAGTTGGAAATAATGCTATGTAATCCTGTGTTAATAATAATCTTTAATGGATATGTTTGCTATATAACTTTGCAGACGAGCTTCAAACTGGACTTTCTTCCTTGGTCTTTTTTCTTTCTCAAGTCCTTGGATTGACCACTGCTTGAAATTTGTTTATTTCTTCTCCAAATTTTTAATCTACGATATCTCTACCCAGACACCACATGATACATGCAGCCTTCTCCAAATGGACTTAACCCACTTTGTGTAAATACAAGTTATGTTTCAGATATATTTTGTGAAAAAAGCCAAACGACTTAAATAGTACTTATGTCGGTTTTTCAAGTGTCGGAGTTGACTACTTCGATAGTTAAAGCTAGACCTCAAATGCACCTCATTTTGGATAAGGTTTTTTTTCTGCTGTGTAACTCTTGCCAGCTGACAGAATAACCTTGCCAGAGTGCAGCCTTTGCTTCTTTTTCATACATATTTATTCTGCTATCCCAGGATCATCCAATGGGAATTCATTACTTCAGCAATGATTGAAGAAATCTTATTTTTAATCTAAGTAATTTTCTGTGAAGTTTAATTCATAACGTAAGAGCACCTCCTGGGTAATAACTAAAAATGATATATTTTTAATGAAAAGAATTGCCTTGAGTCCTCAGTGTCCAGCAGACTTGCCTCCTGCTCTCCAAAAATTCATAGATCATCTTTACCATATCATGTTTAATATTTCATTACAATTTAATTACTGGAAAAATTCAAGATTAACAATAAAAATTTTCTCAATTGGACTTAGGGGCTTTTAGAGTTGGAGGGAAGACTGGTTTCCAGTTGGTTTTCTTACATTAAGAAACACAAAATTACTTTGTGAAGAGCTCGGGCTAATAAGACTTGCAGGCTCTCTTGTTCCAGTTTGAACGCTGACACAGATTTATCAAATCCTTATTATTGTGTGTGTGGGCTTGTGAAAATGCTCAGTGATATTTCCAAATGGCCCTGAGTTCTCTGGGTTTTATGTTCCCAAATAATTTTTAGCAGCATCCTAGTTCTAGTTTGCATTGATGAGAAGAGAAGCCCCCTCAGTTTCTGGGTGGTCAGTGAGAATGAGCCAGCAGAGCTGATGTTGGCAGCCAGGGCTGATGCGTTATCTACTTTGGGAATCCCTTTTCAACAAAAATATCTAACTCTGATTGCATTTCTACAAATCATAGCTGACCTATGCAAAGTATAGCTGTACCAGATATGCTATTTGTTGTTCTATATGTTAAATGCTAAGATAAATAAACAATCCCCCCCTCCACTAAACCACAAGCACATAACTCTTTCTTCCTTGGTTTTTTTTTTTTAATTGAGGAAAATATTATACACAGCTCTTTGCAACTTACTTTAAAATTCAGTATAATCACAGATCAGACAGCATGTTAAATCTGAATTAAAATCTTGGCAGTTTTTAATTTCAAATTTGGATGCCAATTTGCACTTCTAGGTTAATGAATTTAAATAGTTCTGTGAATTTTGGAGAGTATTCAGCCTTTTGGGGTAATAGAATTTTTTCTCTTTTCTTGAGTGAAAAACAAGGTGCAATGCTTAGAGCATAAATTTGGAATCTAAGGCTGCCTGAATTTAAATTCTGATGCTGTTGCCTGCCCTTTATAATTTTAAAAAAAATTTAATCTTATTCCCTCAGTCCTTCTGTGTGCAAATGATGGGACATTGCTTGCCTCAGAAGATGATGATTGTGGGTAAATCACATAAGGTCAGAGCACCATGGAAGCTGTGACCAGGTGCCTCTGCACCCTCTTCACTCACTCTGCTCTTACCTCTGATTGGACAGAGTCAACTCATATGGGTGGTTTTGGGGGGACCTGTGTATGTCCCTGTAATTTGATTTTGGTTTTTTTTCAGGTATTATAGTATTGTGTGACTATAGTTTTATGTAGTAGAAGTTGCTGTGCTGTGTTTGCTACTGGTGAGTTCAGAGGGCATTTTAAATTTCTACAAAGGTGTTCTGACAGCAAACCTTTTATGAGCTTGGGGTGTGGGCAGAAAGAATGGGAAAGTCTCTTGCACTGCTTGCCTATTATTTATTGGCTAAAGATATACTGAAAGTGTTCTTATAATGGAATTTCAAAATGAATCTAGAACTTTGTTCCTCCTGCTATAACTCCTTTCTAGGACGGTCTGAAGAGGTTTTTTTGGTTTTTTCCTTTGTTTCTTTCTTATTGTTATTCACAGTCATCTTGGGATATGGATGTGTGCTAATCATCCTCTATCAGCCTGTTTAAATAATTTACAGTTCAAAGGACTCTCTAGGTGGCAGGTCTGATTTAGAATAGCGCAGTCTTTGTTACATGGGCCCTTTTCTTTCAACTCTGCCCTTCCTTCTCTTTACTGCAATGTCTCTTGTTTTGGTTTTTAGGTATCTCTTTTTCAGCAATATTTTATTTAACTCTGTCATCCACAAGGTGCTGCTGTAAGTAATGATACTGTTCCAGACTTTCCTCCTCTGTCTGGCAAATTGCTTTCTGCTCGGTGTTCACTTTGCTCTCTGCACAAAAGCAGATGCTATTCTCTAAATACTGCAGTTGACTGTGTTTGTTTCCATTAGCAATGTCTGACACGCTGGATTTTAAACCTGGTCTGTGTTTCAATAAGCTGATTCTAGGCATTGCATCTAGCCAGCCAGGACTCTTTTAGCTGGCACTAGCCTCAATAGCTCACTTGGAGTGTTTGACAAAGATTTAACCCCTTCTCACAGATTATTTAGACAGCCAGTCTAAATAACAATATTTGCCAAAATTGCAAGCTGTTTATGAGTATTTTTCTATGTATTAATTATTTCGATTGTATTTTCTTTCTAAAGAGATTTAATTTATGCAATGAATTTTGTGTATAAGTTTTGTTTATTTCCTTCTGACAGTGAAGGATATGTACTTAGAGTTACACTCTTCATTGTTCCATCTAATAAGTGTAGTAAGTTATTGCTAAGTGTAAACAGCATTCTTCGGTTCTATTTTTTCTGCTGAGAAACTTCTCCCTGATCAGAAATGAAATTCTCTATAGTAAAGGGAAGATGTGCTGTGATTATATGGACTGTTGAGCATCACAGAGCATATTTGGTAGGAGTTAAGTTCACTGCTGCTACTGACTCCAGCTTACTTCAGGAGATCCTGCAATGCTTTGTCTCTACCGAGCAGGGGAGAACGAAGGGCTTGACCTAATTTCAGAGTGGACACAGTGCTGAGGAAGCTCAGTCTGGCACAGGAGTTCCTCTGTAAATTACACAGGAAAAGCAGATAGTGTTTTAAGGGCATATTGATTTGTCTCCTGGGTACAAATTCACATATTGATACATTGATGCATCATTAGATCCAAATTGCTGTTGTTTCTCAAGCTCCTCAAGAGAATATCCCACCTCATTGATGTTGTTGTGTCTTGGATATTTATTATTCAGGGAAATAATATCTGCAGGCTCTGTAGCTTGAACTTGTTTATGGTGGCTTCTGGGCTGGGAATACATTTATCTTCTTGTAACAGAGGGTAGTGACATGCAGAGCACATTTATTCAGACTCCACTTAGTACAAAAAGAAGGGGGAGACCCTCTCAGGGATCAAATCCTGTCTTGTACTTCTACTGAAATCAAAATCAACAGAAGTAACTCTTGAGCTAGAACATGACAAAAATACAGACAAATCTACCTTTCTGTGTCACATTGGTATCACAGAGCCTTTTCTGGTTCTGCCAGGAGTAAAGGAATGCAGTCGGAATCCACACTCCCTGTCAACCCTTTTCCATATCCATTCCTCTTTTGTTTTCCTCTCCATCTTTTTCTCTGAGTATATTCCCATACAGTCCAGCTATTCTGGGTATCTAATTTGCTTGTGAATTGGTTTTTATGTCTGACTGCTGTATAATGCCCAGAAACCCTGGGTGGTTTCTATGGACAAAGCCCTGCCACGTGTTGTAAGTTCAAGTCCATCTAGCAGGCATCATACAGGGGCTGTTATCTAGAGGAGGGGAATGGATTCACTCTGCTGTAGTTTTCCATTAGTGTTCTACTGTAAACTGCATATTTTCACAATTCCTTTTCAGTTTTTTGTTTCTGCTAGTCAGTAATTGACATTTGTTTTCTTACTGTCATGACCTCAGGCCTGGAGGCTTGACTCACATTGCAGTCAGTGCTGTCACTGGCAAGAAAAATCCTCTTGCTTAAATGGGTAAACATGACTGAACAAAATGTGTAGGCCCTCTTAGAACTGAATGAAATGCAAGTTAGAGCTGCCTCAGTAATGGTTAGCAGCTCTTGTGTATCTTGAGCAAGTGAAGATGGAGATCTCTGATTTTTGCCTGAGTCTGGCCTGTTACTTGCTCCACTTGTGCTTACCCCAGTGTAGGTTTGTTTTTTCCTTGGTGTATTTGGTCAGACAACAGTGTGTGTCCAGTTTACAGAGCAGAGCTGGGAACAGCTCAGGAAGCTGTTCTGTGGCCTGAGCTTCTCTGGTTTGTCCTCTTTGCCTGGAACTCCTATTACTGCTCAAAAAAACCCCTAGAGAAATGGGTGCTAACTTATGTGAGACCCCAAGGCAATGCAGGTTGGAGCCTGGGACTGTAGTGTGTAGAAATAACAGAAAAATATTAAAGAGCAGACTTCACTTCCTTGGATTAACTTTTCTGATTATCTTGTATTTATTTAGTTGAAAATTCATCTATGATGCTTTAATGGCTTTCACTACAAAGTGAAAGTATGCCCACTTGTTATTTCATATTCTGCAGTGAATAATTCATTGTGCTAAATTGATAGTGAAGGCTTTCAGGGGTAATTGCTGGAGTCTTTGAAATATAAAACTGAATTCTTACAATGAAATGGTCATAGGCTGAGACATTTAGGAAGTTTGTTTAGGTAAGCTGTCAGCTACAGACTCTGTTTGAAAAGATACTTCTGTTCACTTGGTTGCCTATTGGGTTTATCTTCAATTTAGCTTTTATAGATTCATCATTTAGAAATGCATTTATACCCTGAAGTGTGTGTGCGTGCATTCATTCAGCATAGAACACCCAGGAGAAACAGATATTTTCCATACACAAACTGTAATTTTTCTTTCTCTCAGCCAATACTTACAGTGACACGTCTTTAGAATATCCCAGTTCTGCTTATTAGTCTCAGTCTTGTGTTTGTATCAGGTCTTGATTATAATTTCTTTAAAAAATTTAGAATTTATCTCCTGAAGATTTATTTCTATGAATTTTTCATAGTACAAGTCAATCACACAAATCTGGTGCCAAAATGCAAAATAATATGAGAATACCATCAAAATAAGCATGTGTAAACAGCTGAATGCTTTCCAACTCTTGCCCAGCTGTATTTTACAAATAACATTGAATCCATTTATGTTGATTTTATGTCTGCTAGCTGAATTTAATTTAATACAATAACTTAGTATTCTCCCCATATTTGTTCAGGTCTTTAGATTTCAAGGGATTTGTGAGAAATGTGTATTTAATTCAGACTAATACAGTAATGGTAAATTATTATTCTGTTTACAGTATTTGTCTACAAATTTGATTTCTACAGTCACTAGCATGAGAATATAAATGAAAAGTAGTCAAACAAATGGAAGAAAAAGAATGGAAATTATTGGTCTATTATTATTATTCTTTTCTGTAAGCTTCTCAAGTAAATCACTAGAGTCATGTCTACCTAAGCCAAATGGGGGCATTTGCACATGCCAGGAATTCTTTATGAAAGAATCCTGATTCTTTCAGGATACAGACAAAATGATTTGAAAAAATGTCTCATATTTTGTTGCTGGGACAGGTTGAGCCTCTTGATGATAGCCCAACACCCATGAATTGATTATTTTGATGCAAATTTAAGTCTCCAGAAGACATAAAAGGTATGAAGAACTATGCACATCTCCCAGATGTTTCCTTTGGTATTTTAGCAGTTTCCTGAGTTCAGTGTCCATATGCAAAGAAAAGGCCAGTTCCAGCACTGTGTTCTTAATTCAGGTATCATCTCAATTGGCATTAGGGAAAAAAAACCCCTATTTTAAGTAAGGTGTTTGAGATTCAGAATGGCTGCTAGTTTTAGTTTCTTATATTATTTTAATTAATACATTACATCTTTGCTTATTTTGTCAGATACTACCTTAAAATTGCTTTAAGGAAAATTTAATTCAGTTTCTATATTTGGCTCTTACATTTTCACTCTAGAAAACAAAATAAAAAGGGAAAAAATATTTCTCAGTCTTTATTGAACAGTTTTATGTAAAACTGTCAGTTGACTTGAAGAGCTGTCATGTGACAGACTTCTCTGAACGTGTCTTTTCAGGTGCACATCAAATGGTTTCCATGTAGCAGCTGTTCCTTGGAGAATGGAAAATTTGTTCTCAAATTAATCTTGCTGTTCTCTGCTGTCTTTTTTTCTCCTTTATTTCCCTAAGAGCATATATGTATATTTACTATCTTAACTAACCAATGCAAATGGTTCCATGTAGGATTTTGATTGCATCAGTTGTTGCTGAGAAGTGAAGCTGCAGGAACAGCTGTCAGTTTGCTTAGGTTAGTTCAGCTGAATTAAGAAAATTCTCACAAGTTGATTTTTTTTTAATGGGATATTTATTTTCCTAAAAGAGATTATAACAGCTTTTAAAACAGCACTGAAAACTCTTCCATGTCAATCATTTTGACTTCATGAAATGTGTGAGGTCCGACTGCCTGTGCTATTGCCTTTATTTGTATTTTGATTCATAACAAGGCTTAAAGCAGTCCTGTGCTGTAGAGTTAATGCTTTTTCCTCTTATCTTCCACATGACAACTTTTGATCTATAAATATTTCTCTGTCAGAAACAGTGAAAGACTGAAGTGTACTGTATAAAGCTGTGGATTATAAGGGATGGTTTGCCTGATTGCTTCTGCTGTGTGCAGCTGAGGGAGACCACTACAAGCAGTAATTGCCTGCCTTGACTGATTTCATTGTTATTCCTTTATCCCCAGTCTCGGGGATAAACAGTTAAGTGGTGGTGATTACATTATGCACTAAAATGTGTGCCATTTTACAGTAAAATAAACAACCACAGAAAAATATGATGAAAGTGCTCCAGGTAAAAAAACCAGAAGCTGTTTACTCCAGCCTTTCTGGTTTAGTTCACAGGGCCACAAATGACATATTCGGTAATTCTTTTTGCATTTTGTCCACAACAGTGTTCTGTACAGGAACAACCTCATCTCTTGATTATTTTCCTTTAGTATTTGAAACTGAGCCTGCTGATGTTTTCTTACATCAAATCTTGTTAACTGTAAACAGAGTCTGCCTACTGTTCACACTTTGGGCTATACCTGGCAGAAACACAATTTGAAATCTATGATCTTAGGGGAGTGTTCTTAACTCTCTAAAGACTGTGCATAACTTCTCTAAATGTCTAAATATACTTATGACAAATCTAATTTTTAGTATTCAAGGAAGAAATTTGAGGATATTTAAACACCTTAAAATCTCATCTAAACATCTAACCAATATCTCCTGGAAAGAATCTGGTTTATGTGCACGGAGTCATGTGTTAGGTTTTTAGAAGGCTGACATCAGCAAACAAACTATGTGTCCTCCCTTCCCTTAGCTACTTTTTCCCTAAGCAAAGCTGAAAACTCCAACCTGTGTAATGAGAAACACTTGTGAGCAAAACCAGTGACAAATGTGTAGCATTACACAACATTTTTTTATATGTGTGTGTGTATATATATATACCTACCTAATTAATTATATTTTTAGGACACTGAGATATCAAATTTTACACTTATAAAACAGCCAGATTCCAGACAGTGCAAATCATACTTTAATATATTATAAAGCTATATAGTAAGCCCACTCCATGGGCTTCACATGCACATAAAACCAAGAGTTACATAAATAATATCAAATGACAAAACTGGAAAGCAGTTTCTGCATACTTTATTTTACAATTCCTCACTAAATATATTTACAGGACACAGAGTTTGCTTTAGTGCAATACATAGTAATGTTGCATAAGTACAAACTGTTGAACTTTTCTAAAAAAAATTAAAGAAATAAAGCACTTAACTGATGTTACAGCTAAGTATGTAAAGCAACGTTAATAACTCTGAGTGAAAATGCTAACAGCATCTTTTCTTCTCATAAACAATTTCTAGAAACAAACCACAAACCGGCATTACATATTCCAAACCACTACCCCTTGTACAGTACCATATCATTTAAAAAATCACTTTTTAAAAGCACATATACTGTACTGTACAGCAACCTGTTTCTACAGATACTGACTTACTCTTTTAATACAAATATGATATTACCGTGGCAGTTTTGAAGAACAAAGTTATCGCAAGATATCAAACATCAGTAACAAACTCTGATAAGCACAGCTTCTTGAGAACCTGCTTTAACAGCATTTCTTCACAGTGATATTTATGAAAGGTTGGAAAAAGAGATTAGCATAAAATATTTCCATCCTTTTCAGTTTTTATGCAAAAATCATTACTTTATATTGGTAATTATAAAATTACAAACACTTTCTATAAGTAACTGCATCTGTAGTAATGATAGAAAAAGTCATCAGTAAGACACCTAAAATGAGGCTTGCATAACATGAGAGTTTGAAGAAAAGTAGGTACACCTCATTTTTAAAAGAAGAGTAAGAGATGTAACTTAATTTAGAATCAGCAACACAGTTTAACTGCGAAAACCTATTATCAATTAAAAAAGCTACTTACTTATTAATAAATGGTAAAAAATAATCAAATTGTGATGAGGTGAAATCAACATTTAAAAAGATATGATGAAACATTTACTCTTAATCTTAGTTTTGGCACTTCATTGGAACAATTACTTTACCAAAGACCAAAATATGTATAAAAGATATACAGCTCCTTGACATACCTTGCAAATATAGTACATAAGTACTGGCAAACACTGAAAACATAGTTAAACATTCCCACAGATTTGCACATGCATGCACTAGTCAGACAACAGCGTTGTATTTATGTTCTTGGCGGTGACAGTCTTGCATTACTTGGGTATCTTAGGCCGTTTCTTCAGCAGATCTCGTTTCTGTTTTAAGTCTTACAAATTCTTTAGCAACTTCATCATTGTTCCTCTGAGAGAGTATTCTAAGGATTGTCAGGCCAGTCTCATCCACGGAGAGGCTCCTGAGCAGGGGGTACCAGGCGGCGCAGCCGGCCCTGTCGGCGATGGCCTGCAGCTGGATGACGGTCATGCCGATAACGCGGTCCTCCCGCGCAAAGCAGTAATCCTTCACTGACAGGTGCACCTCGTAGGCTCCTGGCTTCTCTTCGTTACCCAGCAGGCTGGGAGGATTAACAATAGGAATTTAGAACAAGGACTTCAGTTTAATTTCCCCCAAGGTATTAATTTGCTCTAGAAATGTTGGGCAAATAAAAGTGAGAGTGATAGTTTAAGTTTTGTGGTTCCATTTTGTTACAACAAGTTATCTAGTTTTAAACTTTCTACACAGGTAACCCTTCAGATGGATTGGTGATGGAGCCTCTGTTCTCAGCAGCCTGAACAGAAACAGAATTCCCTCAATAGCTGGAACAGACAGTTACCTTTCCCTGGAAAGGACAAAAAATGTTCAGCTGGTTCCCTAGCTGTCAGCACCATTACTTTAAATCAGCTTCAAAATATACAGAAAATCCCTGGTAGCAGGCATCAAAAGGAGCTTTGCAGTAAGACACAATGAACTCATTTTAGTCAGGGTTGGAGGGTAAGGGGAAGAAAATAAACTGGTCTCAGGAAAGGGCAGAGAAGTACTAAATTTAAAACTCTAGGTTAGGTGGGAGCTTCTTACTGATTTAAGGATTAAATTAAACAATACTATTAACACATGCACAACCCAATACACATTTTGATATCTCTACAGGCATTATCTAGAAATAATAACCAATACTTCTGTCCAAACAAATACCTAGGCCAATAGATTCCTAGGGATAGAAATAATTATTTTTCTGTAGGGAAATTAATTATACTTTTTAACCAGATTTTGTAGGACTGAAAGCTTGGTGTCTGCCATTCATCTTCCTATACAACAAAGATACAAATTAGTAAATAATTTTGAAATGGTGTCTATATATCTATGTTAGGATGGCTTTTTTTGTTATTAGTGGTTTAAAGGCAAAAGTATTTTAGGGAAATTTTCAAAAAATATGCAACTCCTAGAGATAAAAGACTTACAATTGGAAAGTTTCATTGTACTTTGGTGACCAGGTGTTGCTCTTTGTCTTGGTTCCATGTTTTCTTTTCTTGTCACTTAATTTAGGACCCAGTATGCAAACTTCCACGAACGGCCGGAACATAGCTGTTGTTTGCCAGTTTAGGTTATTAATTGCTACAACTATAAAGAGATAAAAAAAATAAAAAGAAGTTAAATGCAATTCCACTGGAAGTGTTCCAATTAATTACCCTGTATGACTTGGTATAGCCGGTGAAAGGTGACCTGAGAGCTTTTCTATGGGATATGAATACCTGATAAACCTAGGAGATGCTTTGCCCCTTCCCTGCCAAGTGAAGATGTCTGACTTCTTCTAGTATTTGATACTTTCAAAAGTATCAAATATAAACATGTATTTTATAAATCCTTCACATGTGCAGCTTCTTTTTACCTGCTACCTTCACTGCAATTAAAAAAAACAGTTTATACTAATCTGAATGATTCTGTGTTTCTAAAACTCAGATTGTGCAGAATAAAGGGATTTTGTTAAAAATGCGGCTTCTTAAGACTTGGTGTAGTCATTCACCACACAGCTTTGCTGTAGTTTTCAAACGCTGAATTATGTACAAGCAATTGAGAAGTATAATTTGGTACATTTTAATTTATAACTCTAAAACTTAGTATAATAACTTTAAATTATCTAGACAGAGAAGCATAGACAGTACTTGCCTGCATAATCTGAGCTTCTGCTAATGTTGAGCAAGGAAGAAATGCACTCCTAATCACCTGAAGTGTAGTCAGAGTTTCTCAAGTACTATAATACCCATCATTTTTTATTTTAGTACTGGTATGTTTGACTTAGGATGTTGTGCTTGGAGGTTTGGTCTTTGTTGTTGCTTTCTTTTAAAGTTGGCTGTTTGAACTTACCTTTCACAGTGACTTTATGCTCACCAGTTCCAGGATGGGTAGAGACATCCACCTGCACAGATATCTCACCCACTGAATTATTAGCGGTTTGACCTGAAACAACAATTACTGGTTAGCACATCTGGCTTCTCAATGCATCTGGAGAAATAGACAGCCAAAGGTGAGTGGTATTTTCCTTCAGAAACACTTCAAAATTTCTGGTGTGTTTCACATTTCAGTGAGAATCAGTTACAGATTCATAAATGATTTTGCCACAAAAAATGGATAATTGCAAATATCTGTGGAAAGTGCCTCAGTGAAATAAAAAATCCTGTTCATTTGGAACTTTCCACTCTGTCATTAGATGTGTTTGCATCTTAAAATGCCAGAGTTGGTGGGTTTGTCAAGCTTTTCATGTACCTTCCAAAAATCTTACTGCTAAATGTGTGTTTGGAAAATTACTTCTATATCTCTATTGATGAATCCTTTGCTGAAGGTTTTGTCTCAACAAATTACTGAAGTTCTGCACTGGCACAGACAGAGGGGCTTAAAAATGAAAGAAGGTTGAGGGCTGGCAGGAGAACCAGGAACTTATTTTTTAAAGTTTTTGCTTCTGAGAATCAGGGGAGGTTGCATGTCAGTTTGTACAGAATGAATCTTTAAAAGGACTTTAAATATTGTCTTGAAATGTACCACAATATATCAGATTGTAACAGTAGAAGATAAATAAAACTGAGTATGTTTACTTGTTCTTTGATTGGATGACTGTGAGTGTTGAATTCCGTGAACTGCACTTGCCCCCCAGTGTAGTCTCCTGTGAACCACATAATAAAGTAAAATTCTACCCCTTTCAACTGGCTGCTATTTCTGTGGGTAGCAGAGAAAAGATTTTATATTCCTCTTGTTTATACAAAAATTCCTTACCCATTGGTTTCTTACCCCTCTAGATGAGAAGAGAAGCAAGCATTCCTTTAGAATTTTTCCAGCAGTTCATGTAGAAATTAGAGAAGGTGCACAGAGAAGAGGGAGGGATGTCGTGTAATAATAATGGGGAAAGTGATTTTCCTCCTTAAATTAGTTTATACCTAGAGTAGTTTTTTCTGTTATCATGCATAGTCCTTTTCTTTCCAGGATTTCCTCACCAGTGGCTTTCTAGAAATGAGCTTTACAGTGATGTTTAATCACTGCTTTGGCCTGATCTGTAATTATGTTCTCTACATGGCATGAGCACTGCAAGGTCAATCACTCTTACCCCAAGTGTTACTGCTTCAGAGAACAAGCCTTTTGTTACCTGATCTATCAAAATGTGGAGATTCAGTGGTCATTTAACAGGCTCAGGATATTTAAACATTATTGTGCATGTCCAAACTTTCAAGTGAGTTTGGCTTGGAATTGTTGTGAACCTACTTTTGGAACATAACAATTGCAGGGTACCAGTACAAATTTTGCTGTTAGAGGTATTTCATTATCAGTGAGAGGGTTTGGACCACCACTAACATGTAAATAAGAAACTTATTCAGACAATAAAGACATCAGTTTTTTAATGGCAAGAGGTTTAGCTTCAGTGGCAGTAATTAAGTTTTTTGTATTTTGATAATTACTTAAAGCTGTGCTATATGGAAGCTCTGAGTTGGTGAATCATTCTATGGCTTGCTCACAATAAATAACACAATTTTTAAAAGAATTTGTATAAAAAGGTAGGAACCAAATGGACCAGAAAAGCTAAATAGTAAGAATAATAAAATGGCTTTATTTAGAATCCCAGATTGAAATATTATCTGACTATAGTAAAATTTGCTTTTCCTTGGGAAGAGAAGGGAAATTCTCTTTTGGTGAAGGTCATAAAGTTAAAGCTGGTTTTCTTTTCTCTTGCAAACACAGTGTCATTAGGCCATATATCAGTGACTAGCAGGTTTTTAATGGAGGTACATTTAACCCTGGGTGCTGACTTGTGTGAAAAAGCCTTCCCTTATATTTATGTCAATTACCTGGATTAAATGAAGACAATGCCTGTAATTCAGAAAGCAGCTTGCCCAGGATAGGAATCCAATATTATATATATTTTTATGTATAGTGTATTCTCATGGGCTTTGTCATACTGTAAAGTAAATCAAAGAGAGCAGGGACTGGAGGTCCTAGAGCATTAATCTGTCTCATCCTTTCATATTGTGAAATTCCTCCCTTTCACATTGCTCCATAATGCATGGAATTCAACCTCAGCACAGGTACTTTTTGTGGTGATGAACTTCATTACGAATGACGCTGTTGATTACACCTCTAGCCTTCCTTCAGCTCTGAAGTTTGAGTTGAGCATACTCTAACTCTGTTCCAATTAAAAAGCTTTCAATGCCAAGCCAGACAGGAGAAGGGAATTTGCACCACTAATCCTGGGGACACTGCATGGGTAGCATAAACGGAATGTACTGAGAGAGAGATTGAGAAGTTCTTGAACCCTCTCCCAATCACAATTTATAATAACTTACCCCTGACAGCAGTGGAAGATGAGTTAAACTGATCCTGAATATCACTGAAATGATCAGATGGTGTCAATTGCATGTTTTAGCCTCTAGCTTAAAAAAACCTCCAACCTAAAACCCCAGGAAAGTTTTAAAAGAGGACAATTATCATTTTTATTTGATGGCCTTGAGAGCAGCCTAAGGAGGGTGGAAGTTGTAAAGTGTTAACCTCTAATAACGTCAGGTAGGATTTCATCAGGACAAGAATCTACAAATCTGTAAGATTAGACTTGTTCTCTTTCTTCAACTTTTTTATTAACTTATGCAAAATATATTCTTGCAAAGGTCTCCTAATCAGTGTCTCTTTCCTTCTCCTGGTAGTCCATAATTGACAACAGTGCTCCAAGCAGCACTGCAAATATATGAATAGTCTTGTGTGTACAGTGCTGCTTGATGTAGTTATAAACAAATCTGTGCAAAACATCACCCAGTTTTATACTAAAAGCAGTTGACATTGAAATGACCCTACATTCAGTATTGCTGAGAAAACCTCCTTTGCAGAACATCTCAGTGAGCATAGACAATTTCTAGTGGAGTCTAGAACATAAACTTGGTTTCTTTTAATAATCATCCCATCCATCTTTCTCTTTCTGACCTGCTGAACAAACTAGAAATACAATTCCAGGACATTTAGTATTTGCTTATAGCATCTCTTGCTGACATTCAAGAACTAGGGTACTTCATTTTGAAGTCTCTGATCTGTCTAGTTCTGCTGTTTTGTTTTCTTTTTTTTGCTACCACTTCTTGAACAGCCACAGCAGGAATTAGTGATTCTGACTGCACTTTAGAAAGGTCCATTTATCCTACTACATTTAATAAGCCAATTTAGCTGACAATAAATCTCTTCATGCACTGCAGAGGATGATTGCACTTTTCTTCCTTTAGTACTGTAATATAACTCATTTGAAGGCTAACAAACTTATAAATGATTCTGCCTCATGTTTGAAAACCTTATGGATGTTTAATTATTACTGCTTGCTCTCTAATATCTGCTTTACATTTTATTTGGTGGTATATTTATATTATTCAAAATACAGCATACTCTTACTGGTGGGCGTTAAAGTGATCACGTGCATTTAAAGTACAGTCATTCTTTTGCAGTAAATAAACTGTAAAGAGTAAAAATATCTGCTCTGGAGATCTCCTCAAAGATGCTTGCTCCTCAGGGACTAGAAAGGCCTAGAAGTCAGGCTTTTATCCCTCCTTATTTAGCACCTAGAATGATATCATATAACTGATGGATACCTGTAGTTTGTGTTTATTTTCTTGAAGACCTAGAGGAAACTGATACACAACTTTTTTTCTAATTTAGGTTCTTTACTGTTTCATTTAAGAAACAACCAGACATTTTCTAATGTGAAAGCCTCTTAAGTGAATATTTTTGTAAAAACCTTTTACTTTACCAGTGGTCTGGTTTTAACTATATGTACTTTAAAAATATTTACTTTTCTGCCACTATTCTGAGTGCATTAGCTTTGCTATCAGCACATGCTGGAATACTTTTATTACTTGTAATTCAACAAGTTTCTTCTTTGTTTGTTCTTAACTTTCCTGTTTGTTGCTTGCAATAGTGTGCTGATTTCTGCAGCTTGTAATGCAGTTGGTTTTTTTATTTTTTTGCATGAAATAAGGTTGTGTAACACATGGTTCTGACCTCAATTTGAAACTACAGTGGATGAAGCAGGGATTATTTCTTGAGTTAAATTCTGTCTGAAGTATGGGTTATGAGAGAACTGGAAATGCTCTGCAGGACTTAAATTTCCTGTTAGAATACAGGTATAGCTTTCAAAATATGACAGTTAATAATACAATGGTTTTGACAAGCAAACGAAGAAAAGGTCTTTGTTTTTCACCTATAAAAGCTGCTAAACAATTTAAGCAATTTTTATATTCTGTAGCATGATGTCATCTACCTGCTTGCTTAAACTATAGTTAATATCAGATTATTGTTTTAATGTCATTTCATTTATTTATGAAATATTGAGGTTCTGCTTTGCTTTGTACAATTACAGGTTGCAATGGAACACAGAACTGAATTTTGGCTTGGCAATTGAAAATAATTTGTCTTCATTTTTGATTGTGTGACTTCCTTCCCTGCATTGGTGACTTCACAAGACACAAGGATGGAGTTACTGTTAGAGATAAGCATATATACCTAATGAGAATGGGTATTATATTTTCTTGTTTTCAGGTACATCTTAGCTTTCAATTCTCTGGCATAAGAATGAAGAAACCCGAATCAGACCAGCTGAAGCAAAGCCTTTTCTGCAGCCTTGTAAAAACCCAGGTAGGGTTTGCAGTATAAGCTCTGTATTGTGAGATGAGTATTGATTTTTCTGCTTAAGTGATACAAACTACTTTAAGTCAAGATAAAAAACATAGTGCAGAATCCTGCCATTATGTATTTATTATTCTCTAACAACATTTGTGAACTGGAGCTGCTGTAAATTTGTAAGAAAAAATATTTCCCTATGTCCAATAAATAACCATTTTAGATGCAAGAGTGGTGTTTACTTTGGAGAAATTAGTGGCAATAAATGAGAGCTAATTCAGCAAACTCTATTTGAGACTGTCTTTTTCTGTAGTTTGCCAAAATTAAAATAATATTTGTTCAAATGTTATTAGTGTTAATGCTAAACAAATGTAAATAGTCACAGCACTGGCTACAGTTTATGAAATTACTGAAGATTCAAGGCATTTGCTAAACTAAACCATAGCCATTTAATTTTTATATAATTTAAGAAGTTTAAAAGGGGAAGGTGCAACTTAAAAAGGTGACTGCTTCTCTCTTTTTTCAGGTGTGACTTAAGAGAAGCTTCACCAGTACTGGTCTCAGCACGGACTAAGGGTAAGTCAAGTGTACCACGGAGTGGGAAAGTTCATGCAATAGGCCAGCAGAAGTATAGTGAGAGTTTATCCTTTGGCTTTTAGAGCTCTGTCTTGATTGTGAAAATGCGGTTGAATTTAGCTCAGGTTAAAATTATCTTGTCCTGTTTGACCTGAAATTTGTCCAATTTGTCTAGAGCTCTTGTCAATGTATGAAATATATGGTCTTTTCAGAAGTCTTGGAGTGTTCCTTGAAATTCTGGGCTGGCTGCTGCCTGCCTTCAGCTGTGAACCAACCATGGGGTCTCAGCCCTACAGCACTGAACCCCCAAGTTCCTGCAACTGAGCTGGATTTTGCAGGTCAGGCTTGGCCCTTTGCTGCTGTTTTACAACTGATTCATGCCTGGCTCAAGTGCACAAAGAATGGTTTGGTTACAAAAGATTTTGAAAGCAATCCATATAATAATCTGAATGTATGCAAGAATGTTATCCTGTAGTTGAATTTAGAGGAAAAACCCCACATTTTTACAGCATGAACTAATGTTTACTACTATTATTATTATTATCAGTGTACAAATAAAGTGACAATTAAGTCCAGAGTAAATAAAATCAATCTGAGATCTGGACCTCAGGTCTAATGGTGCACTGATGGCATGCTATTCTCATCTGGCTGTGTTTCATGTGCTCTTTGCAAAGGTATCAGTGACCACCTAGAGTGTTAAATACTGGTCACTCAGGCTTTGTAATGCAGTTCTCCTCACTAAGCTGCCTTCAGGTTTTGCAAAATCCTTTAGGTCAGTATCCATGTCCTTTTTAGAGACTACAGCAGTGACCTGCTCCATGGAATGGTTCTTGGCAGAGCCAGCACTTGTGTATGAGTGAATAAGAAAACTGATCCAGATGAATGTGCTTACAACAGGCACTGCAGAATCAGCTGAATCCTGTCTGGGTAATATTAAATGTGAAGTTCAGATATGTGGAACTAAATTTCATTACTAGTTTATAAATCATTCTATGTTTTATTATAAAATGTTTTCCCATCAAACTGATAATTTATTTGCAAAAGAAAATGCTGCTCTGCATGTTTTACACAGTGGTGGGTTGGGAATAAAACAGGACAAGTGCTTAGCAATTTTCTGGAAATGTTTATACAAAGGAGCAGTCATAGATTATGTCCCCCTTACTATCCTATTGATACCAATGTTAAAATCTGTAATGATCAGAGTTTCCACAGGATTAAATCTCCAAACAAACACATTGGAATTGTGTGGCAGATCTGGGGGTCTCTTCCAACTTCAATGATTCTCTGATTCTGTGACAATGGCTCTGTAAAAGTGTGTTATGCTCCTTGATACTCCCTTTGTTCGTGCAGGATCACATTCAGTAGGAATAACCAAATTATCCAACATTATGATCCACACTGTTCCTAAAGAAGGATGTTTGCTGTCTAATTCTTGTAATCATTACAGGAAAACCAAGCATCCAATTCTATCTACAGTCATAGTTATTATACAATAGATACTTTCTTTACATTTACAAAATTCTTCTTTCTGTTGCTTTGAGCTTAAAATTATATCCAACTGTCTATTGATTATGGATTGGCAATGTGAAAAAGATAGGCCAAGTATCTAATTATATTCCAGAGAAGATTTCTGATTTGCAAACAGAGTCATTTTAACTAAAAGCTAATAATACAGTTATAGCTGTGAGGCTGGAAATCATAATAGATGAGGATTTAGTTATTTTAAATGAGGCATTAAAGGATAATGAAAAGTTTTGAGTCACTTAAGTTTCATTCCCAGTGGCTACATTTCTAACAATACTGGTGTGCAAATATAGGCATGGTAATGTGTGCACAGAAATGAGCACAGACCTCAGGCTGAAATCATGATGAAAATAAGAAAATGCAATTTTGTGGCTCAGGATTTATAAAAGATCACTTATGGCTACACCTTAACTATTTTTTTCCTCCTGAAGCTACAATGAAGGTATGTGTTAAAGAAAAGCAAAATGCACCTAAAAGTAAGTAAATATTTTCTGCTTGAATCCATATTGCTAATTTTTATTTTTTGAGAGGAAGGAAAAAAGGACTCTACTGCCTACATATAAGAGTTTTATAGCTATTTTTGCATTTTTAATATATTAGTTACTAAGACAGATCTCAGTTTTAATATGGAAACAGCTTAGGAAAGAATTCCTCAGAAATAATCTTGGGGCAAGCTGCAAAACTCATGTTTCATATTTTTTATACTGTGAGTAACATATTGTACTTCAGAAGTAAAAGCAATTTATTTCCAGCTTTACGGTCCAATTAAAACTTTCTGATTCTTATGAGCTGGAGCAGCATAATTCATTATATCAGTAAATTGTGTTCTTTCCAAAAGACAAGAAGTGGCAGGCAGGTCATTTTTTACAAATGCTCATTACATTCAGAAGAAATCTAGTAAAGATTACTATGATGCAAAAATTTGCAGTTTTCAGAATGAAGAAAACATTCAGCTTGGAATATGATGTGTGCAGTTCTCCTACAAATAACCCTGGTTCTCAGTGTGGCCCCAGAGCTCAGGGATTGTTCTTCCTGTGCAGTCACAAGCCCCTAAAGGAACTGCCCTCAGGTAAGCCCCAACAACAGCATTAGAGAAGGGATAACAGCAATAACATCACATGGGCAAATTTGTGTCAATAAACTCTAAAATACCACAGGGGGTAGAGAATGTAATCTGCAATCAACAATTTAGAACATTTAAAATATAACAGGATGCATTTGTGTCCCTTGCAGATGACTTACTTTGAGAAGTTTGTGTGGCTATAAACTTCTTTATCAGGGCGTCAGTAGTCTGTGTGTAAAGGCTGAGAGCGTATTTGAGGGACTGCAGGTCTGGGCTCTTCTCCAGGAAATTCTTTTTTAGCCCACTTCCTCCAGCATGGAAGTATTGCTAAAATGAAAAACAAATATGGTTGTTCACAGAGGAAAAAAAAAAAGGCCTCAGTTACAGACATACAACTTCAAGTACATTTCTTAAATGAATGTTTGGAAGTAGCAACAGGCATGTCTACATTTATTATAGCATTTCAGATAACTGTCATAATCTCTAGTACAAAGCTTCTTTACAAAGGTAAAAAAATTAAGCATAAAGGGAAGAAATAGACAAAATTTTGCTTTTGGTCTTCATGATCTGAAATATTAATTTGCCAAACTGGGAAATAGTTGAAGCATTTTTTTAGGTTCCAGAGAGTGGAATGAGTTTTAATTCTTTATCTAAAAACCCCAAACATCACAAACCCCTCTCAAATGAAGACATGTTTACCAGCCAGTGCTTGTAAAATATAAAGGATATATTACTTTTGGGGGAAAAGGGAACTGTTTAAAATATTTTAGAGAGACTACTCCAGAGTGTAAGATTTCTGAGAAGCAGTGTGAGAAAAGGACTTCTGGTTCTACGGGCACAGCTAGATTTGGAAAAACAAATATGCTTATGACTTTGATGCCATGCTGACTATGTGAACTATATATATATAAAACATATGTATAAATATGTCATGTTTTCAATCCCAAAGCTGAGTTCAGAAAAATTAGGGGACAGATTCTTCCCTTTTTCCTCCCACAAAGAAGAATTTTTCCTGAAGTTTTGTACAGGACAGTGTTTGATGAATTAATACATGTTGGCCACAATGAAAAGATAAATGTGCTACATACTTTCATTTTGTTCAAACACCTTGCAAAGCATTTTGCAACCTCCATTACAGTTCTAGATCTCAAGATCAATAAAGCTCCCATTAATGGCTAATTAGTAAAAATAAACAATGTTTTTCAGGACATAATGACTACTTGATGAGATGCACTATTGGTCCACTCTGTACAGGGAGTCTTGGGGACTGTAAGCAGAATTTACTCTCCCTGCCTTTTTGCAGTGTTGCCAAAGGAATAAATGCAATATCTACATTCCAGTTCACATACACACATCTCCACTAAATGCTGTATCCCAGCTTATCTGGACAGCTCAGACCTACAGTCCACATATGCCCTTTGCATTTAGTGCACACATTTCATCTTCCACTTCTCAAGATTCTGCAGGAGATGAAACATAAATGTTTCATAACAATTATTTACATTTCTGTATTGCTGTCTACTGACTGTTAAAGGGAAAAAAATATCTGTCGGAGCAAAACAGGGGATTTGAAGTCATTAGGCTGCAACATTTTACATTGTTTTAATACTATGGGGACAGTTAGGGTCAGTTTAAAAGGTTCTGAATAAATCTATCTTTCCAAGCAAATTATTTGATACAATATGTTCCAAAAACCCTCTCATCTTAATTGAGTTTAGTCATGATTTCACTAAGAGTCATAATCAGTTTATAAGCAAGTGTTAAAATCTGTTAATATTTCCTGCTAGTTTGACAATTACTGGGATTTTTTTGAAGTTGTCTCTCCCAGTAAAATATTATCTGCAGCAGCAGCTGCACATGGCTGGAAGCTCCATGAAAGCTAATAGTCATATAAAGAAACAAAGACACCTGACCCTTATTGTCCTGAGTTTTTAACTAATTTTTTTTGTTTTTCCCATAAATGGTAAATTTTGCAAGCAAAGCAGCAGTGTGAACCTATCATTACAGTATGGAACTGAATATAGAAAAATAATGAGTAAACAGGGTTTTACAGATTCAGCTGGGTCAGTTATTGCCCTGCTCCTTAGAGATGTATAACTTAAAATAACTCCCCTGCTACTCTTGCTCCTCTCTGTAGGTTTGTAGGTGGCACAAGAGATTTCAAAGTCACACTGACAAATGAAAGGGGCAGATGTCAAGTGCTGGAGCCACTGCAGTGTCAGCCCAAAGCTGCCAAGTGCCACACAAGCCTCTTTGGGTGCTGCTTTCTCTTTGTAGAGGGTCTCTGGGTGTACAGAGAACTGGGACAGTATTATCAATGGACATTGTCTCTGGGCTGGCATAATGAGGTAGCAGAGAACTCAGCCTCAGATAAATGAGGCCAGAAAGCCACTTCTCATAACTGTAAATTGCAAATTAATCTGAAAAATATTAAATAGTTATATAAATTGCTATGGTTCTTTTTACATAATACGAAGATTGATGATATGCTATATATATTCAAGATTAAAAAATATTACTTTAATTTATATTTGTCAAAGGATTAATAACACCATCCACTATTAAATTATGATTGATTCTCAGTGAATTAAATGAAAGGAAAAATAAAGACTGTAAGTGGAGATACTCCTCCCTGCAAAACCCTTCCTTACCATAATCAGCTACCCAATTTCTGAACACACACCACATGCTTTTTTTACACTTCTCCTATTCTTATCTGAGCAGCCATGATTTTTGCTTTTAAATAAGCTGTATTTACTAAGCATTACCAAAAAAATCTATATTTTGATCATTAAACATATGAACTGCATTCCAAAACAAACTTAGCAGCCTTTTTTTCTTGAGTTAACTCATAAAGTTTTCCTTTTTTAACTTTCTACCAGTGTAAACCCAATTTCTGCATGATCAAGGTTATTTGTTCAGTATTTTGGAAATGATTTTGCCATATCAGCTTGCAAGTACAGCAGGCAGTTATAATGAACACAGTCATTGCCTTACAATTTGAAAATGGTTTCTCAGGAAGCTTTCTTTAGCTCAGTTAATGAATGCTATGAATTAACTCGTATAACTTAGCACACAGACACAAGGATCCTGAATTAACAAAGAGATTTTCCCTATTTAATCTTTTCCCTCCAAATCTAGACATTTTTAGTAAAATGGTCAACATCTATCTCTCCATCTGTAAGAGTTTAAGCATTGGAAATTTAGGCAAAGTTAGAGTTTATGTTTTTCCCAGCTTTTATGTGTTTAGAAAATTATTAGATTCACATACTTCATGCAGCTTACTTTGGGAGCATACTTCAATTTGTTCCATTTTTCAATTTGTTCAATTTGCTTCCACAACATTACTAACTCCCAATTATTTTTATTTCTGCAAGAAATGTCAAATTACATTTGTAATTAATTGTCTCCACTACAAATACAAAAAATGGCAATTGGGAGCTCCCTCTGTTACTTTTTGCTTGCCTTAGAGACTGTTTTATTGCAAAACACTTGATCATAAGTATTTCCTCTTACTTATATCTTCAATTTTATACTTCAGTAGCTGCCTTCTTGCCTTCCTGATGTGCTGTCCCTTCCCAGCAGACAGGAAAATATGCTGTTATTCTTGAAACTGATTGCTTTAAAGCTATTTACACCAACTAATGATCCAGGCCAATGTGAAAAAGACTGATAAGCAAATTAAATAATATGTTAATTAATAATATAATAAATATTCCTAATGACTTCTTTTAACTTCAGAAACCAACTCCATGAAGACTGTATGAAAATCTCCAGTCTTTTATCTAAAACCAATCAGTGATTGTTGGACATTGCAGCACAGAGCAGGAAAGACACGAAGCTGTACCTTGATGGTAACGAGGGCCACGTCCATTATTGCGCACTGCCGCAGGGTCAGGCTTTTGGCTTCCTCGCGGATCACGTGGTCCTGCAAGCGACACAAGAGTGCACTTGGTTTTAGAGAGATAATACTGTGAGTATCTGTTCTTTGCAAAACAAACAAACATCCACCAAATGCCCCCCAAGGACTATGATTAACAGGGATTAATTCAGAAGCCTTTCACAACAAATTATAACCTAGAGCAATTGTGTTGTTTCCTGAAATCACAAACTGTAGAGAACCAGATTCACTGGTTAATACTGAGCATTACTTCTTTTACTAGGATGCATTATTTCTCTGTTTTGGGGGATGGGGGAAAGGTTAAAATTTAACTTAAAATAATGATATTGGATGATATAAAGTAATTTAATAATAAACATGACAGTTTAACAGATGTTTGTTAATGCCCTATGTTTTAAAAAAAGAAGGATTCCTATTAGAACATGTTAGACATAGAGTGACTACACTCCTGTTAAATCTTTGTCTAAATAAGCAGTCAGTGATTTACTTAGGTAATTTTTAAGTCCTCTAGCAAACTGAATAATCATTCATAGAGGCCCCAAATACCACATTTCTGTACAAATCTTAAATCCTGATTGCAGAATTGACTGGCAAACAACTGACATCACTATCAAACATCTCTGCTGTCCATCAAGTGGACTCCAGCCCTGCAGCCCTGTACTGCAGACGTACATAGTATATTTCAATGCATATAAACAGTCCACAGAAAGAAAATTGCTGGTATTCTCACCTCAAGGGCTTATCCAGAAGCAAAGTGGTTTTTGTGGTTTTTTTTTTTTTTTTTTTTTTTTTTTTTTTTTTTTTTGTGATGTGTAATGCTCAGAAGGCCTGGTTGTGCAATATGGGACTGATGGCTTCTTGACTCATGTAGTGATCACTTACCATATAAGCATAGAGTCTTCTATTCATAACTTGGTTTTGATGAAACTGTACAATAATTATTCACCTCTGAGTAGTTACTGTCATATTCAATCTTATTATACTACATAAGAACAAGAAGGAGCATGAGGTTTGGTCTCACAGTCATTAATATTTCCTCCTTTTTTTGTTAGTGCAAGCCAGTCACAGCTTCATCTGGCTCCATTACCTTGAGTTTTGACAGTTGTCCAAGATCTTTGGCTGCACTGAATATCATCTGGGGCCCCTGTAATCACATTGAAAATTAAGGAAACAGACTCACGACAGCATGTTTGCTTTTTATGTCAACACAATCTTATTTTCTGCTAGGACACTGGCCAAAGTCATCGTTTTGCAAAGCTAAATAAAAGTTTCAGTTGCACAGGAGACACATTTTCATTCAGTTCATAAGGCCAAGTGCTTGAATGCCTGCAGCAAGATTCCCTCCAGTATTCTATAGCTGATACAAATATTGCACTTTCTGCTGAGAGTGGTTTTGTGTTCTCCTTCCTGCTGTCTCATTTTGTGTTTAATACTGAAAGCAAAGGCTGTGATTGTTCTCAGTGTGTGTCAGTGAGATGTTTGTCCATAAGTGCAGCTCTCAGGTGCTGTGCTAATGTGAACAATCATGCTGGGAAGGGAGCAGCCCGGAGGAACCTGCAAAAGCCTGTGTAGGGGGAATCCTCAGCTGAGTAAAGCACAGCACAATGGTGTACTGTGAGCCAGAGCCCTTTTCTAAAGAAAAGATATTGAAATGTTATGAAGTTAAAGCATACTTTGAAAATTTTACAATAGCCAAATCCTGGCATGACACCAAAGGCCAATGCCTACATATTTGTCTCAGACATTCAGAATCCTACTGTAATTCCATGCTCACATCCTTTATCACAATACTCCAAGCAACATAACTACCACTGCAGTTACATGGCAGCTCAGGAAGACATAGTTCTGATTATGTGGATTTCATAAAAAAAGGTCCAACTTAGACTGGACTAATTTTTCATTAGACTTTCTGTTCCAAAGAGTTTCATTTTCCAAAAATAATTTTGCTTTCTATATGCTTCAATTGAAGAAAATGTAATATAGAACTACAGTTTAAATCTTCATTATTTTTAGTAGCAAGAAAGGTAAGATAAATACGTGTATGTATATATATATATAATTTGTGAAATAAATAAACCCTGTTTCTGAATGCCTGTGCCTCTCAACCTCAAACAGAAAGAAATATTCAGGGCTAGAAAATCTCTCACAGTATCCTACTTTTCAGTGATTTTCTTTAATTATGTGTTCAATAGTAAACAAAAGTATCAAAATAAATGGAATAGTTCACAATGCCTACCAAAAACACTCTATATAGAGGGTACCACTAAGAAACTCCCCTCTGAATGTATTGTCCTATGAATAATTGATCCTGCATAAAGCTAATAAAT
This sequence comes from Camarhynchus parvulus, assembly GCF_901933205.1. Lineage (NCBI taxonomy): Eukaryota > Metazoa > Chordata > Aves > Passeriformes > Thraupidae > Camarhynchus > Camarhynchus parvulus. The sequence continues at coordinate 7,721,472 of NC_044580.1, forward strand.
GCTCCTAATAGATGATGTAATGCTGGGTAATACAGTTACCCAACTGAAATGCTACCTATGTATTTACAGATAAAATTTGTACTGAAAAGTTTGAAAAGCAATTTAAAGATCTCAGAAATCTAAATTTGAAACTTATTGAAAGAGAGGTTGTTTTTAATTATACCTAGTTAACAAGGTCATGACAGTAAATATAAACAAATTCAGTGACTGGAGTCCTGACCAAGATCAGCTCTACTCTAGAATTTTCAATAGTTCAGGTAATTTCATTTTTATCTCTGCACTATTTATACATTTTCTATGAGAGCTTTTCCTGCCTGTCCAGCAATATTCTTTCATGCATCTTCAATACATTATAGTAAGATTTAATGATTTGCCTTTAACTTATGGACCCTGACCAACAGCTTTTTAGCAGCTGAAGTGGCACCATAGGATGTGCAACAGCAAAGTTGCCAAAGGCACACTGTGGCAACAGCACAATTAACTTGTCATAAGATGGTCAATTTATTTTAAACAAGATTGAATAAAAGAAGAATTAACAGTTATATTATCCCAACCCCTCAAAAAAAAAAAAAAAAAAAAAAAGCGGTTATGAAAAGGCCCTGAAGCCAGGCTCTCTTTGGTGATCCTTTGACAGGAGGATTTCACTGTTTCCCTCGGCTCAGCCATCAGGGTTCACATCAGGCCATGGCCCACAAGAGGCTCCAGTGCAGCACCACTTTCTGTAAGGACAGCTCCCTTCCCTCTCAGCAGGCTGGAAATGCAGCTCTGCCCAAAGAGGACCTCCTTTCAAGGCTGCAATTAAAGTCCCCCAAATCTTTACTGCTATAATTGGCTGAAGCTTCCTGATGTTAATTAAGTGCTGCCTCAAGATGAGGAATGGCACAACAGGCAGGGCTGGAGGATGGGATGAGGCATCCCTGGCTTTTTCAAACCTACAAAAATGGAAGTGATGGAATTTCTGATGTGACTAGGAAGGGCAAGGAACACTCTTCATGTTACTGTGCACAGTGAAGCCGAGAGAGAAATCGGATTTAAACGAAACCCCTTGTATGAGAGCACAAGAGTGCATTCTTTTACATGCCTGCATTCATAGAAAATGCTCTGATTTGGATGAGGCAGTAAATGAAGGAGTGAAGTCTTCCTCACTGGCTAAGAGCAAGCTGGCTCCACGACTGAGACACCAGAGAGCAACACTGTCTGCAAAGCAGGTGTTACTCCCTGTGGGCAGGGTACAGAACAGGATAGTGTCAGACCCCTTGGCAACACCTGCTCAGGCAATTATTACAGTCCTTTGTATCAACTGAGAATTGCTCTGGAACACTTACGGTTTGGTCTGTCAGTGGTGGAAGCACAATCTGTTTTTCTATTTTGTTTAAGACTAACTTCCAGAGCTCTTTCAAAACCCGTTTCAGAACTGTCTTCTCACAGATTTTTGCAGAGACACTTAAACTGGAATAAAACAAAACCACAAAACAGTCACCAAAACCAGCATTATGGCTTCAGAGGTGTTCTATCATGCTCACATTAATAGCCATTAAAGTTTATCTTTTCTCTAGTAATAAAAATTTCTTAGTAGCTAAATTATTTTGCTATATTATCAGTAAATATTTTTGGCAAAAAGACTTGCAGATTACAAACTTATATAAATCTCCTCTATCTAATTTAATGCTTAGTATATCACTGATGCATATTTATTGAAAATGCAAAATCATGATGAGTTAAAAGTTTGATGGATGATACAATTTAGCACTCCCACACCCCTAAATTAAAGTTTTAGTATATAATTTGTTTATGTCTTAAAAATAAGAGCAACTGTCTCTCTTGCTTTGTATTTCTACTGGGATGTGGAACTGGTTGCTGACAGCTAATGCAAATTCACAGCTACTGTTTGGAAGCATTTATTTCTATATACTGACATGTCTGAGGAATCTTGCTATCTATTACTTACAGTAAAATTAAATTTTTAGGGCACCTTTTCCATCTTTACTTTGAAAATTTTTGGCTGGGGAAAACCTGCCTAAGGAACCAAAGGGGTGTGTAACTTGTGACTGGAGACCTCAAGTACAGGGTTAGTGCCAGGCTGCTTGTCCTCACAGCCACTTCCAACAAATGGCCACTGCTGTTTGACAAGCACCAAGGACACCAATGTGCTTACAGATGTGCCTGTGCTGGACATGGCCTTTCAGAATGTGTCACTGCTGAATGATGATAGCATAAGTTCTGCTTACTTACAGAAGCCAGAATGGGTTTGCAGGATCCTCTCAAAACTTAGCATTTTACCAAATGAAAAAAAAAATCAAGCTGCTTTTTAGATGATGACCTGGTTTTTGGTGACACAGAAGTGCATATCAATAAGCAGTGGGACATTGGGTACAAGCCTAGAACAAATGCCAGATAATTCAGTGTAGGAATTACTTTTGTTCTTTTTTTTTCAGCATAGTCTTCATAACAGCCTGTGGAGGAGAGACCGTGCACTGGCTCATTTTCAATGACTCAAAACATGACAAGACATGGAAAGACAAGCCTGGAGCTTATGTAAAAATTGCTCAGTGTAAGTAAACAGGTTAGGCATGGGATTCTGCACACAGTGAATACTAGAAATAATAAAAATACTACAGAGTGCTTCCAGGTATCTGTAAAGTGCTTCCAGGTTTCAGAGTAAAACCAAGTGTGCCTAACTGCAGCATCCAGTTCCCAGCCTGGCACCCAATCCAGTCTGCCACACTCACGTTGTGTCCAGGGAATCCATGAGAGGCCGAAGCACAATCTCAGCGTCAATGGCTGCACTGTTCTTATTGGCTGCTGCATTCCCATTTCCTCTCATTTGATTCAGTTCATTGCTCATTTGTCTTACACAGTCTTCAATAACAAATTGGAAACTACAGGATGAGAAAAAAAAAGGAGAATGAAAGAATTCTGGGAGAGAAATCAACAATGATGATTTTGCATCAGGTTCCTCAACAAGACTTAAATATTTTCTGCAATGATGCAATGTTCAGAATTGAAGGTACTGTGGTGTTACTGTCTGAAAATAAGTTCTATTGAGGATCATAGCTCATATAAATAATCGATGCCATGTTTTGATCTTTTCCCTGCCACAATTTTCATAGCCTTGTAGATGTGCCAAATATTTATCTTCTGAAAGCAACAGATGTATCAGAATCTATAGGTTAGATGTGATTGCCTGCCAGCTAGGAACAACTTCTCACGATTTTATTTTTGGTGTAAAAGGATGATACAAACAGGTGATGATAAATAATTTTTCTCTTGATGGTTAATAGCAACCAAGCTTTGATATTCTTCCAGAGGTAAAATCAAAAACTCCTACTGATTCTGCCCTATTTGGCTCAATTTAACTTTTTCCAGATTTCACACAGTCAGTGCCTTCAGAAGGATTGTTACTTCTTTGCAACTAAACACTTGGACTGTTTAAAATATCCTTTTGCAAAAAGCCCCCTTGCTTTGAAGCACTCAGACTCTTCCTCCTGGGAGGAATCTTTTTCACTTCAAGGTGACTGTGAACACATTCTTCCTCCTCAAGTTTGTATCTGCTCAGCTTTTCTGAAAACTGTTTCCTAACTGATCTGGTTGAGCGTCTGACAGTCTTAAAGTGCTATTGATGTGATAATCTTTGGACAACATATTGACACAAAGCAGAACAGCACTTAATCAGTCACCAGCTCAGAGGCAGGAAGAGTCTCTGCACACACAGTAATTTGGTTTATGGGTTGATTTGTGCTGGATTGAAATGGTTTAGGATTAGTTTATGAACAGAAATGCAAAACAGAGGCCAAAAATATATGGGGCCTGTTAAGCTGAAAAGATAAATAGCAAAGATTAACTTGAGGAAAGTGGAAGAGAATTTACTGTGAGAGAAAAGAAACAATTGGTTGTTCAGTGACATAACTAATTGTAAAAAGAGAACACAAACCTCCATATGAAATCACTGGAAAAATCAGAAACTCTTCCAAATGCACTTGGAAGTACACTTACCTACACGCTTTAAAGCCCTAGATAAAATCTACATGAGGCAGCTAGAGAAACTGCTCATGAAATTCTTTGGACCAGTCCCTCCAACAAAAGCCAAAATAATGCATTGCCTTTCTTGACGTTAGACATCTTTCCAACATTGTTAACCTCACAGACCCAAGCAGTAAACTGACCCATGAGGAATGTTCTAGCTAGCTGGAGCATATCCTACACTGAGCTATTCTGGGTTTGCTGTTGCAGAAACCTAGTTGGCTCATTCAGAAAGAAGCCCTGGAAAGAAATAATATTCATGCACTGTCAATGATCCGAGAAGCAGAGCCTGGGAGCAAAAGTACAGCAAGACAATACAGCAAAGTAAGCACACAGGAAAAAGCAGACTGTCCACCCAGACTGCCCATCAATGGATTAAATAAGCAACTACAGACTTTGCTTAATGAGCACCACTATAGCACTAATCCCTCTCTCTTAGATTTCTTTCTAATTTGAAGCAAAAGTAACTTGCTACTTCTTATACCACAAGCACTGCTGGCACAGCACCATACACATTCAGGACTGCAGTGTGCACTCTGATTAATGAAAGGTTTTGAGAGTAAGGCTCAGTAGACGATTTTTGAAGAGCCACAGGCAAGCAAATGACCCAAGAAGGCCATTCACAATGACCACTTGAAGCAGACTAAACACAGGCAGACATCCCTGGTTGAAGCAGGCCACTTGGAAAAAGCTGTCAGTCTCAGGAAGTAACATAAACATGGTCAGAGAGGAAAGTTTAACATAGCATCAGGCAAAAAACCCCAGTGACTTTGCTTCCCAAAAAGCAGAACAAAAGCCATCAGCCTCACCTCTGTAACATGTTCACGCTCACAGATGATGTTCAGTTGTCTTTAAAGCGAGGTTGCTTTTATTTGTTTCAGAGTCTAAACACATACACACACAAATTCACACCACTCCATCAGGGCAGAAGCAAGCCATGCCTCAGGACATCCAAATAACCACCCAGACTTCATCAACGAGGGAGATTTTTGAGCAGGAATATTCCTCTAAGGTTTGCAGTAAAATGGGTTTGTTACCTTGCAGCATACGTTACACTGAGTTCATCCAATACATTGCTAAGTTTCACCTGAAGTTCTTTGAGAACAACACTAGCTTCAGGATCCAGCTGCAAAGAGATAAATAACATTATATTTTATTTATACACTAGGTTTCTGGGGTTTCCATTACAATCAATGAATTAGGAATTATGTGCAAAGATACACTGCACTATAGAAAACCAAATGTGGAAACATCTGTTGTGACACTGAATTGCTTTAGTAATAATATTGAAATACAATTACTATTAAAAAAATGAAAAAATCTTTGATTACAGCAGGGAATATTTATATTAGAAATCATAACTGTGCCATTGAAAAATTAGTTTCTGTGGGATTGTGGTAACTGTGTAGGCAGTCACAAAGGAGAGAACTACCATTACGAGGCCAGTGGTATTCAACAAGGCACACCAAGAGAAGGATGCAGGAAAAGTCAGTGCTTGTGTTAACAGTAATGCATATGCTTTCTGCATTACTATTATTTTTATTATTTTTGTACATTTCACTGCTGTTGGTATTTTGTTTGGTAACTGCATTGAAGTTGTTTCTATATTTCATATGTTTCCATAATGCAGTGTAAAATTAGAACAGCCAGCACTGAAAAAGATGGCTTGAAGAATATCCATGCCCATTCTACTGACAGAGGATGTGGGAAGGGACTCTACCAAATTTCAGTACTGCTGTTTCTAAAAGCCATTAGGGCAAACAGAATTCAAGCACAGAGCAACACATTCTGATACTCTGATACAGGTTTTCTAAACATAGGGAAAAAGTTAATGCAGGGGAGAAATATATTTTTACATTTACAGAGATGAGGATACATGCATAGGTATTTAATCAAAAAGTTACCCTATTGATATTGATCAACAAACTTGTTTATTTGCTATGGATTCTTTTTGCAGTAAAAAAGAATAGTTTTTTTAATCTCCCTGATCTTTAGCACTCAGAAAAAATATTTACAGCCCATTCTGGGATATGATAAATGATCATCAGGATCAACAACTGAATGTGAATTAATAGCTGATGTTCCAGGTCTTTCAGCTGCCTACATCACAGTGTTAAGGAATGATTTCCAATGATATCCCTTAATTTGTGGACTCTGTTCTGCAGCAAGGTCAGGTACAGACCTTCTTACAATTTCAAAGGACACTGCACATTTAGAATACATAATCAGGGCTGATTCTATTTTCTGTCTTTCAACTGCATGAGTAGTGTTTGGTGCTTATTTTTCCTCTGGTGCTTCAGAGCACTGTGGTACAGCAGGTCAGTTCTTTTAACCACACTTCAGAGAAAAGGGGAAGTTGTTGCAGCACACTGGGTAATTTACTTGAGACTACACAGGAATTCTACAGCAAAACAAGCTGAAATAGATCCGATGATCTACTGTGTTTTAATCTTAGACCATCCTTTATCTCCTCAGAGGTTATGTGTGGGTTAAAATAATAGAAAATCTGAGATTTTCACTTCAGGTTTTGACAAGAACCTGAAATAGGTGGCAAGGGGGAATTACCACACATCCTTTAGAAGATACTTGGTGTCATGCAGTTCTAATCTGAGAAGCTCATACTTTACTTATTACTGTAAGTACTTACTGTGACTACTTACTGCTTTAGCTTTGAATTACCTTGCATTGAGAGAACTTCTGTAGCTTCTGTATCTCTTACTAGTGTCCCTGGCAGATACACTTTCACAATTCGTACACTTAAATGATTGCTTTCCTTCATATGAAGAGCAGGAATTAACAAGCTAATTTTATTGCAATGTCTATACCAGTAAACAAATTAAGACTTTGCTATCAAAGGCAAAGATTTTTCCAGGAAACGGATTTCACTAGGGAATTATACTGTCTCCTTTGGAGGGATACATACAAACCCCAAGTTTAAGATCACTAGAATATAAACATTTAACAAACACTGAACATACAAGCATTCACACTGAACATGATACACATCAAGGAAAACAAAATACCAGGCAAGCAGAAGACTCAAAATTTCTTAGCAGATCATGCAAAAACTAGAGAATCACCTTGTAACTGGGCCTATAGAGGTCAATGTAGTTACTTTCTATCAGAGGTTGTGGTGGAAACCAGAAAACACAATATATCTGCTAAATTCACCCGGAATTGAACTTTGTCCAGCCAAAATTGGACTGAACGCTAATGCCAGATTGTGGACATTATACACATTATAGAAGGGTGCATGCAACTGTTAAACATTTTAGAGGCTTTGTGCTCACAAATTGCATGAACAAGTTTGTGTGTGCACAGCTGGAGGCATCTGGCAGGCCCCCCAGGCCTGTGTGCCCACATGCTCATGCCCGTGGATGAGGTGGCACAGGGAGGAGTGTGAGTGACACAAAGAGGTATGCGGGCTGCCCGGGCAGGTGTGCCACACCTGGCCATGCTGGCATCACTGACAAGATGTCAGCAAGAGTTTTAATTGATATTTCTCTCTAGGTACTGGAAAATATGGTGATTTGGGTGTCTCACCAGAACTAAAATGTGCACTTTTCATTTTTTTAATCATGTGCCTTCTATGTGCTAATGATTGTCCTCAGGCATCATCCAAATGTGCCAGAGCATGATCTCTTATTTTTCCTGATATGGCAGAGCTAAGGTGGAAGCATGGAAGCGAGGCAATGCTGATCAGCATCTGAGATGATGTCATAGAGAGGGATATAGACATGAAAATGAAGTATTTATGGTATTGGGGACTTCTCTTTTTCTCTTTGAGTCTCATTTGCTTCATAGAGTTTGGTGAAGAAGGAATGAAAATTAACAAAAGTCCTTGAACACATTTCAGGAAAATAAAAGGAAAAGGCTTTACTTGAGCCTGATTATTTTGGGAAGAAAAAACAACAAACCAACAGTAAATCCCAGCTATGAGTGTCATTAGTGTACCATATCCAATTTAAAAACAAAAGACAAAAGACAACACATTTATCACTTGGACAATTGTATTCTGGATTCCATTTACAGTTTCCAGCCTGGAATAGCTTTAAAATACATTGGGGTAGGTTGCTCAGATTTCAAAATTGGATTTTTTTAAAGGAGAAAGCTTATTTCATTAATAATGTGTAAATCATTCTTTTTAATAAATTCTTAATATTCTTGGCTTTTCTAGGCTCATATTTCTGTTATTTTACCATGTTCTTAAATAGCAGAATTAAGTTTACCCACAAGGGAATATACTCGTTATTTTGTTGGCACATTTATTGATTATGCATTATGAAAGAGATAATTAGAAATTTGACTTTTTCTGAATGCTACATAAAAACTGACAACACATTTGCTGAACAGCTGAAAAAAGAAGAAATAGCTGAACATAATAGTTTCCAAATTCTGCCTGTCTAAAACTGTGAAATTTTTTATACAGATAAGCCTTGGAAAAGAGTTAAAAATCTGATGAGTTTGGCTGCTTTCAATGTGTTAGATTGAGGTATTTCCTGCTGTAATTTAATGTGTGCTAGTATGGACATAATCTTGTTAACTGCAAATTTGGTGGTGTTTCTGCAGGAAACTACAGAGATGTAAATTACTTTTGCACGAGTTAAATGGAACCTCTCTAATCGGAATCCCATTTATCTGCAATTTCACAGGTCTAATTACTTATAGTTTCCTAATGGGACAACCTGGTTACTTCTGTTCAGAAAATAGTTTTACATATTTTCTGTATATCTGGCAAAGATACAGCAAAGGTATTTATCAGCCCCATCGCTTTAGGGGCTCCTTCTCTCTCTGATAGACATCTCCCTTCCTCCACCCACAGCCTAGGGACTGAGATGTGAGATGTTTGGCTGCAACTGCTCTGAGTGCACTGGAAAGCACCTGGGCCTCTGTACAAGATGTAAAGGTGCACACTTCAGAACAATTCTGCTGAAGTCTGGTCCTCTGTCACCCCATCAATGTCTTTAAGGCCACATTTAGATTCCTACAGGAATTCCTAAGCTTTATATGTAAAGTTGGAACTGAATTTACTGAAGTGGGAAAATGATTTATCTACAGTTAATATAATACTGTCATACATAAACAACCTCCTTTTGCTTTACACCTTTTTTTTTTGATCCTAATTACTGTAACTCATTTCTGCCATGTTCTGTCATCTGGTGTAAAGCAACACAAGCATTGGCTTCTCTTTCTCTTTTATCAGTTTCCAACTTGTCAGACATGAAAAAATATTTAGTGCAAATATATGCATTCCTTTTTGGATGAAACAAACAGGATCTAAACCAAAATTCTACGATGATGATCTGTTCCCATGTTTTTGACTTGATTTACAAAAAACCAAACAAACAGTGCATTGGATGCACTTTACTACTCTTTCTTATGGCAGATTTGTTGATATGATTTGTAAGTACCTTCCCTGCTTTGCTGCAGCAGAGGAGGACAGTTAATAAAGAAGCTCATCTTGTTCAGACTATTTTATTTTAATGGTGGGGGATCTGAGAAACCAGTTTTTTCTCTATTTATAGAGCTCCCTGCCTGCAATGTGCAATAAGCCTACTCTGAACAGGGGGACTGCTGCTTGATTGTGGTTATTTTGACTGCACAGTTTGAAAGACATACTGCTCACAGTGTGACACTGAGGAGATTAACAGCATTTAATTTTTCTTAGAATTAGTTTTGCTTCTACTGAAATAGGTCTCATTATTTTGCTGAAAATCATCTGACTTTTATGCCCTCCACAAGTGAAATATTAAACTGTTTTTTCCCTTCAAGGAAACTGCTTACAGATTTTATTGCTGGCTTTGTTTCTTTAAGTACCAGTTCAATAAGCCAAATTGGCCATTAGCAGTTGTGCCTTTGGAATAGTGAGGGGATAAGTATTCAAACTGGAGGACAAACATTTTAGTGCCATCTTGATATGGGTGAAAAAAAATTGAATATGAATGTGCTTTCTTCAAGAAATTGCCTTAGAAGTCTGAATGTATTTTTGAAATCTTTTGTCTTAGATTGTGAATCAGAGATACACTTAAGACACCTAAAAAAGGGATTATAGAAAATATATCCAAATTGTCTCAGTGGGTTGCATGTTGCACCATATTTGTAGGAAATTCTGCTTTGATACTATAACAACCTTAATAATTCATCCTCATTAACATCAAAAGGAAACCAAAAAGGATAAGTCATAAGAAGTTTTGAAAGAAAATTGCTATGAAAAATTCCTATTTTTAAAATATTATTATATAAGGCATTAGGAGCAAATGAAAAACTAATATTTTCTTGGGGAAAAGGGGACATTTTAGAGATTCAAGCAAATATTCTGGTTGAAAATAATTTGATAGAAATAGATATAAAATGTGACTCAGCTTTCCTCTGCCCTTGTCATTATCCCAATTTATAGTCATTTACCTGTTTTCATGAATCATGACATTAAAAATTAAGTTTGGATCTGAGACCTAATACAAAAGTACTTTGTACACAACATAAAAGCATGGAGGACAAGATTACTTGTAATATTCAGAGAGGGAAAAGGGTATAATAGGAACCACAAAACCAGTCACTTCTGGATGATTAATATCTCTTTTCAAAGTTTGGTAGGAAATTTGCAGTGACAAGGCTGCAGAAGTTTATTCCCTGTTATCTGGAGCAGGAGGTATTTCTGCTGTAGCAGCTTCAAGGAGCTGTTCCTGGCTCAGCAGACCCTCCACACCCTGAAGTGACTCTCTAGGTGCATCTGGAGGCTTCAGTTCCTTGTGTGGCACAGGGGACCCATCTCACCTCTGCAGGGTCCCACTGTGGATGTGGAAATATGAAATGCTGTGTTTTCCAGTTTTCTCCATATAGTGTGGCCACATTAGATCAAAGTTTTGGGAATCTATCTAGCTACAGCCTCAAGAAGAAAAAGGATGATGTATGCATAACTTATTTTTTAAAGCCAGCTACTGATAATATGGGTAGGATATTCATATTCTGAACACTGCTTCTCAACAAGTAGACAGGATTTTTTCTATGGCTATGAAGATATGTTAATTTCTTCATAATGTTTCAGAACAGTGAAAGACTACAGTCTGGAAGGTACTGAAGCACTATCTATGTCCTTTAGCTGATGGACAGGACTTCAGACTCTTTTAAATCTTCTGAAATGAAAGCGGGGGTAAAGCTGAGGATGTTTTGAGCTGTTGAGTAACAGATCTTGGTGAAATGGTATCTTGAATACAACCAGGCCCTCAGATACTGAAAAGTGCACTTAAAATGTTTTATAGATTTTTAAAAACTCTGAAAGGGTATGGTACTATCTGCATAGTAAAACTTTTCCGTTTAGTGTCAACTCAATGCCCAAGCATAGCTCTTTTTGATTTTAGATCATAGGGAATTACACAGATGCATCAATGGAAATAAGTAGAAAATGTGACTGTTTTTAGCCTTAGAAAATATGGTCAGGAATAATAAAGATGCTTACTATCACAAACCTCATAAGAGAATCTCTCTCCTTCTTTCTTCTGCTCAGTGGATTGCAAGTCAAAGGCATTAGACAAAGACAATGACACATTACAGACAAAACGTACCAATACATAAAAAGCAAAGTATAATCCAATACAAACATTGAAATAAAGCTGGCACTACAGATTGCAACACAAAACACCCAGTGCTGATAAAACATTACAGATCATTAGCATGTGTCTGTGGAATAGTTATGTCATTCCAGTATTGTCAGGACAGTAAATAGATCTTGTAGTCTTTTTTTAAAGCATTTTGATTTTCTTTGCAAGTAGAAGTGAAAACTTTGACTAGGTTGCAAACATGGTGCTAATGATCTCTAAGGAACTTTGAAAGAACCAGGAAACAGATATGACTCACCTCCTTCCCTCCCATGGACTCAAACATTTTCTCAAGCTGGACTCTTAGTTGCTGAATGTTGTTCATCAAGATACAGGCCTACAGAGAGAGATCAAATGTGAGACTGTGCACAACCAATGCTTCAGCAGCCCTACATTCATAGAATTAAAGAAACATTAAGGTTGGAAAAGACTTTAAGACCATCTTCACTGATACAGCTGTGTTTTTTAGAGGAACTTCTGTCCACTGCTGCCTCTCCTTCCCCTTTAACTGACCCTACTCTTTGCCTGCTCAGCCTGTGACTGTCCACTAAGGGCACTGCTGCCCCACAGGGAACTGGATTCCATCTCCCAGTCACCTGGACAGGTTCCAGATCCCAGAATTTCACATCCTGTGCAATCCCAGGTAATTTCTAGTCATACCTAATACAGTTACATCTGGTGGATTAATGCAATAGCACATCATCATCCCGTGGAGAGCAGAGACAGCAATGCTCAAAGTGCTTTGGCAGGGACAGTAGGCTGCAGGAAAGGGGCTGCCACACTGCTTGCTAGACCCAGTCTCTGCAGAAAACTGTGACAACACTGTAACCCAGCTAATGGCTGACGCTGAAGTATTTGCATAAATCAAGAGACAGTTCTGTTAATAACAGAATGATATTTTAGAAATATGCATTTTTGCATTACTTGAAAATCTGATGAATAAATTAGGCAATAGAACTCTGTAATCATATTATTTTAGTCTAGAAGTGTTGCTGTTTAAGCTAAATTTTCGAAGGCAGAACACTGTGCAAAAGAGCCACTGTGCAAACGACAGCAATTTCTGTGTTCATATAAGGTTAAAAGTAAAACATTAATAAAAATAAGGAGCTAGCTACAAAAATCATGCAAGAAAGAATCTATTACTAGACTCTTGTGTACTTAGATGACTTTATATGCTGGTTTGTTATGGTGCAGATGAAGCAATCAGACAATACTTACCAAAAGAATTGTAGCTGGCCAAGGCCAGTGTGTTCTAGTGTGTGACTGGATTAATTTAGACACTGAGGAAATGCATTTCAATTAGATGTCTAAACTTTTTTTCAGACAACATGGTGGTGATGGAAGTATTACAATGATTGATACTCATTTTAACCTTTCTAGTTAATAGCATGTTCCAATGTAGAGCTGAAGCATGATGGGCTCAATAACACGATTTAGCTTTAATTATTAATACATTACTCTCAAAGGAATTTGGTGTCAGAGTTCTTCTCAACTGAAGAAGAAGAAGAAAAAAGAGATTTTTCTTACTACTTAGATTATTCCTTCCCAGCGAAGCGTGCTGCTCCTCCTCCTACAGAATGCAGCTGGCTTTGTGTAGCTGAAATGTCACCTCTTTGCTCATCTCTTGAAAAATCCACAAACCCCACTTCTATTTGTCTATCTACCTTCTCTTAATTTACAGTCACTAAGATTGTATCCTCCTTTCCTGTACTATCTCCTGACTTCTAACAAAGGAATTATTTTGGAAATTATCTGCAATATCACAAATCAGTAATTATGAGAATTATGATTTGTGATGGGGTAAAAGTAGCTGAATATAACATCTTCTCCCTTTTGTTCCAAACAAATTCAAACACCTTTGGCAATACACTGGAGCTATGAGAGAAACACTTCACACAAAAGCAGTTTCAAAGTTTGCTTTGAGGCTGGCTCAGGTGGCTCTTTCAGAGCCTAAGTCTACCTTGGCTCAATGAAAACTTTGCTATTGTTGTCAGGCACAGACCATAAAAACATTCTCATTGTATTTCATTATCTCCTACCCTTCAGAATAGTCTGTGCAGCAGTTTACAGGAATCAGACAGATGCAACAATAGGTAAAACAGGGTGGCAGCTACAATACCAGAACCCACATTTGTTTGTAAATGCTGAAAGGAGGTGGAAGATAAGAGGCTGTTTTTACATTAGATAAACACCTTTATGAAAAGCATCTTTGATATGCTTTTATTTGAACGGTTTAAATGCACATTTTGTAGTGTTTAGTAAGATTACTGTAAGTATTGAATAGAAAAAGAATGCCAAATTCTAATTTGAATAATAAAAAGTATTCATTTTAATATCTTCTATTAACTTTAGTGCACCTGAAATTACCAGATCAAATGGACTTTTATTAAGATAAAAGTACGTAAGGCAAATTCTGTTAAAAAAAGTTATGTCCATCAAAGGCATTTGATACAATACTTTATACCTGGTCTAGTGGAAGGTGTCTCTACTCACAGCAGGGGGGTGGAAGGAGATGATCTTTAAGCTCCCTTCCAACCCAAGCCCCTCTTTAATTAATAATGAGATTAATTTCATCTAAAGCCTTAATAAAGATAGGTATTTGGGAATGACTTCAGAAATTATTCACTCCAACAATTAAAATCTCCCACTGGATAGGCCAAAAGACTACACAAACAGTTAGACTTGACGATTCAATGCTTTATTAGAACTCATTTCTTCAAGAAAGCAGTGAGCTTTATTTAATATTAATATTAAATTCATAAGAACTCCCAATATTTGATATTTAGCTGCAATAGATGTCTTTCTAAATTCTATTATTGTGTTTTTGTTGGTGACCTGTAGACCATGACACTGGCCCTAACTATATAGAACACTGGCAGATGTCACGTCCAGGATGTGACACAAGGACAAGGAGATCTGTGATGGGATGAGGGCTGTACCATTGGAGGTGAACAGTGTGAGGATGGGGCTGCAGTTATTGATCCAACTGCAAACTGGTACAGCTGAACAAAACACTACCAAATACAACAGACATGCTGCTAAAAGCTGCCTGCCATGGGACAACTAGCTTTGATTGAATATCAATACTATTGAAAAGCCAGTTCCCACGAATACTTTTCCTTGGTCTTGTTAAGTATTGAAAATGTTTCCATTTGCTCAACTACATCTTTAGTGTCCATTTCTCATTTGATTCTGAGACCATGGCAATCTGGTTCTTCATTAGGGACTCCCTTGTAAGCAGTGAGGCATCAAAACAGTGTAATTTTCTCCTCCCCTCTGCAGGGGTAAAGCAGAGAGAGCAGCAGCAGAAACCTCTGCACACAGGGAACAGGGAGCTTAGAAACTCTCCAGTGCACAAACTGATACAGAGAGGCAACGCCAAGTGAAAACCCTAAACAAAGACCTTGACTTCTGTTTGAGAAACAAGATGAAGATACATTCATCATGTTCACCATAGTATTAGGCTGCTATCAACTGCATGTTTGTAGCCATCTTGTAATTATTTTATAACTTTAATACTGAAATTATTAACTAGGATTCTTAACTAATTTCACTTATTGCAGCTTTTTATACATCACTGTAAGCAGCTAGGAAAACATGCTGACCTCCCTCCATTCATGTTTTTTCATATAAAGAAGTGATTTAATTTTCAAAAAGTACAGTAAGTAATTTAAAGGCAATTTCTAAGGCAGGAAAAAACCACAGCTTCTTACTCACCACATTTTCTTTATCACAATAGGAGCTGAAGTAACTTGAAATAATTGCAGCATACTGAACAAGTACTTTGTTGATAGTCTAGAAGAGAAGAGACTCTTTTCAATGGTGAATTTCATAATGTAAACCGAAAATAATAAAAGAAAAGGTTTGTATAAATGATAGGTTTTACAGGTGCTTGCACACATAGTGTATTATATTTTTTAGGTATAATATAAACAATCCTGTGAGCACATTTTCAAATCCCTGCACAGCAGATGGTGGGTAGATCTAATTGTAAAGCAATCTTCAACAGCAGAGATAGTTTAATTTTAGCAGTACTGTTTTTGAGAAGCACTGAGAACTCCACTCCTTGCAATGTACTACATAATTAATGGAAGAGTAGCAAGCTCAAAAAATCCTCCAGGCTGACAATACGTAGACTAGAAATATAATGGAAATATAAGACAAAAGGAGCACTGTTCAGAGCCTGAACAGTGTTACATGAGTTACCTTAAAATAATCATGTAAATAAGAACCCTGCAAATGGAGAATTGCTGCAATGAAAGAACAGAATTAAATGTAAATGTGAACTTTTCTAAAGCCAGCAGGAATATAATGGAAATTCAGAGCTTGTGAGGAAATGTAACTATCCAAATAGAAAGCTGGCAGAGTTGAGTTTATCAAACAGCAGGTGAATACCTACCACCTCAAGACTTCAAACAAAAATACTTTATTGCCATACCTTGACTTTTTCCTTCACTTGCACTGCCTAATTAGTTAATTGCATTTCACTGAATGGAACTGCAATTGGTTCTTAGCAAGATAACAATTGATGCATACATATGTGTATAAAATACATAAATGTGAAATCTCAGAAAGAATAGAACTTTTCAAAGCGGTAAACCATTTTGACAAAGTAGACAAAACCCAGCCTTAAGCCACAGACAGCATGTCTTAGGATCCCAATCAGATAGAAAACACTGATTCTAAAAAGCATTGGAATCACTTAGCTTTTAAGTACATGGCAATACAGTGCCATTCTCTCTGAAGCTTAGTTGAGATGCATTGACTTTAATTTACCTTTGCAAATCTTCTCATTAAATGAGATAGTGCTTCTGGATTAGGACACTCCAATTTCCTAATAATCTCAAAGCTTTGATTGAGCTGTGTGAAGACATCAACGACAGAGCAGGAGAAAAGGGCATGATCTGATGTTTGCTGAAACTAGAGAGGAACATCAAATGTTAATATTTGTTCAGAGATCAAAAATGCATTCATTGATTCATATACTTGAAATTCATCCTAGGGTCATAAAAAATAATAAAGGAAAAAAGAAGTCTCCCTGGTGATACTAAGAAATGTGTTTTATCACTTTTCTGATACTTTTGAATCTTTTAAAAATAGAACCAGAATTTTCTTTCATGACATTATCACATCATAGGTTAATGAAATGATACCATAGAATGAATTCTGTGGGGATTTAGGCAGAGGGAATTAGAACAGGAATTTCTCTATAAGGTATCTTCCCAAAGCTGTTATCTCTTGAAGACTAAGAAGGATGTTGTGGGACCAAATGTACTTCTGCTTTTGTAATAATACATGTATTGATACTTTACTTATTCTTTTCTTTAAAAAGGGCTCACCCCATCTTTTTTGTCTCTTTCCAGTGCTCCATGGAGAAATTCCATTGAGACATCCTCATTTTCATCCAGCCACTGTATGACAAATGGTTCAAACCACCTAAAAATTAAAAGCAATTTTGTAAAGTAAAGTAGGTAGATTTCATAAAGAGGAGAAATGTTATAATACCCAGCAGTTTGGCAGCTTTTGTTTTCAGGTATGTTGGAATTGCTAAAGATTTCAACAACTCTGGAAAAATTTTTGTCACCAAAATGCTGCAGCTACCAAAAGGCTTTTCAGGCTTCAGTTTCAGAATACTCTCTCTGGTGTACCCTGGTGATATAAAATTAGCAGTAGCCAATTCTCTACCAGTGACGCATGGTAGGTATCAATATTGGCTGTTTGGTAATGTTTAATTTTATTTTTATAGAAAATAACTTGTATATAACTTTGTTTTAGTAAAAATCAGCTGTTTAAACCATCTCTGCAAACTAGCAGACTTGCAGAAGATCAAGGATAGCTCCTATACAAAGACAGGACTGAATATATTTATTGCAGGGGGACAGGTGAACACAAAACCAGTAGCTGAGTATAACCTGATTCATTAAGAATTATTTCAGTAGTATATCCTGTTAGCATTACAGCTTTATCCAAATTTGGTTATAAAACAAATGCAAGGACCTACAACTAATAGTGCTGCTGTTCCCACATCTCATACCTTCCTCAGACGTTTTCTGAGCAAAGCATTTTGTCATCTCTGAAGACCTAGCGTTAAAACAACTGTAGAAACCTATGAAATAGCTAATTGTACATTAATACCTGGAACTATTTTACTTGATAGAATGCAGAATTAAAGAGAAGGAAGTGCAAAAAGTAGTCGCTGCTACACACACTGCTACACGCTTGAGATCTTGCACAAACCTGAGCATAAATATTTGACCAAAATAAACCTTGCATGAAGCCCAGCCTCATGGAAGCCTCCCCAAAACAGCACTTACAGAGAGTATTCAGGCACTGCATCCTTGAAAGCAGAGAGCTCTCGCACATATTCATTATAAAACCATTTCACTTTGAAGTGCAAATTCATATAATCTGTGCTTTTGCATAATCGCTGCTTTTCATGTTCTGTAATAGAAGGAGTGGAAATAAAAGCACTTAATAGCATCTAACAGTAAATAACATTCTTGAGCCTCAGTGCAGTGGTGACATAATAATACAGGACTTGCATTTTAAAGCATACTTGGTTTGATTTTTCTCGATGTAGTAATACCCACCGTTTCAATTTTCAGGATCTGAGTACCCTTAGGAAAAACAAAACAACAAACTAAAGACCAGTCCACAAATGAGGCTTCTCCTCTCTCTTCACTACAGTGAGAAAAAACCCACAAATTTGATGACTTCTCCTTCCTTAGATCCTTCTTTGGCTACTACAAAATGGTTAAGAAGCTTTTGTGTGTCAAGCTAGAAAAGACAACCATAGCTGTGCAGTAGCCAGAGGAAGTAACAGCTATAAATGCCAGTCCTACAGGAATCTGTGAAAGCTGCATTTATCAGAGCTAAGAAAGAGGAGAAAACTCTACAGCTCTACAGCCATCTGATTTATGGCACAAGTTGAAAAGATAGTTTAATAAAGTGTTTTTGAAATTTTTCAAATGGACTTCACCTTTGCAGTGTCCTCATGTTTTCCACATACTGAATATGCAGATGGAGGTGGGCAGCAGAAATCATGCAGCCACCTGTAACCACTTTCTGCATTTTTGAAGTCTGGTTTAATTTGTTTGGAACAAACATCCATCTTTCTTCCAGGATTTTGATCCTTGTTTTAGCTTGTACACTATGCTCTGCATTCGTCACCCAGCCACTGCAGAGCTGGACAGCTACATTCCTTCTCTCTTTATCCTTGCTCAAATCTTTCATTTCCTTCTCCCTCAGCATGAAACCAGGGATCCAGAAGTTTTGGGCAGAATAATCATACCTTTGTTTACTGCTCAAAGCTTCCTAAAATCTCCACAGATCTCATCTGTTTGAGATGTCATGTCACTTGCACATTCTTCCCTAAGCAAAAGAGTAATTTCTTTTCCCAGCTCCCTTAAAAACGACCTAATACAGGCACTCAGCAGGAATGATGTTCTTCTGTAAATATTAGGTACTAAGAACATACCAGTTTCAAACCTCCTTTTTGCTCCTTACTTCTGCTTCCTTTGAAACACAGCATTATACAAATCTCATATATTTGGATGGGAACCTAATTTTCTGTAACAGCAGGAGCATCCCATCCTCTGTCATACACTTGAATGTAGCATTGGATTGTCTGTCAGTGAAAATGCACTGTGAATGACACATTCTGTGTTTTCAGATCTAGCCAGTTACATTAGAAGGAAATGTTTAGTTTTATTATTATGCCAAATCAGCACTCCAGTAGCACACCATGCCATCCAACAAGTGTTTCAGACGTATTTTATCATGCAGTGAGTTACTAAGTTGTGTGCAAATTGGCTTATGAAGTGCCCCTGTGGGCTTTTATTGCCTTTTTAGCATTGCAGTAGCATTTTCACCTTCACTGCCTTTCCGTCACACTCAAGAAAAATCAATAAATCAGTTTCTGTCTAAATATTACATTTATTCATCTTCACGCTACTTGAGAGTACTGCAAACTCTCCCTAGAACAGTATCATTGTTACTAGCATTAAACACAGAGAGAAAGATGTTGCCTTCTGTCATGGTTCTGAGGAACCTTTCTTTTTTTAGGTAGCAGGTTTTTCACAAACTAGTACAGAAAGCTAGATGAGATTTGCTCTATAAAAGGTATTCTTACAAGCTAGACCAGCCTTTCACTGACAAAAATGATGCTATTGCTATGAAATTCATTGCACATCTGCTGCTTAAGTCATTGTTAAAAATCTGTCCTAGACTGCATCCCGAAAGAATCGAATTTCAGAAATGAATAGCACTTTTAATAAATGGGTTGTTAGATTATACAATGTAACTTGAGAATGTTTGCTATAGTATCACAAACCAAAGAAATGCTTATTTCAAATTTAGAAATGAGCTACTGCCACTAATTGGCAAACTTGTCAAGGAGGGTGCAACTTACACATACCATTCACCAATATTTTCTTTTTAAGGTTAAGATTTATAACACATTAAAAATGAGCACAAAAGTAATTCAGGAATACCTGAACTTTTTTCTGCAGGCTTTTATGCCTTGTAGAGAATATTTGAAGTCTCCAAGGATATTACTTTTAGTTACATATAAGTGAAAAATGCATCCAGAATCCCTGACATTAATGTATGAGAACATCAGTTGCTCTCTTTCAACAATGTCTGACCTATTTCATAGGATTTCTAAGTCAACATTTCTTATCTCAAAATTTACATACAAATATACACTACGTGAGCCTTCTGTCAAGTTTTAAAATTTTTCTACAAATCTATTTTCCATAATCAGCAAACACTTCACAGGACATATCCATGCATCCTGTGTATCCATGCATTTTACCTCTTCAGTTCATATAAACCAAAGAATGGAGCAAACAGGTGCCCACATGAGTCAGGAGTGACAGATTTAACTGGATAATAGACGGGTTTATCCATGGCAACCATGGATTTTGGTTGCAAAGTGCAGCAACATCACTGTAGGTGTTCTGAATTTAGATTAGGACCAATAGATTGCTTCCTTAATTTCTGAACATCTTGCACAAGCTAATGTAAATGTGAGCCAGTACAGGATACCTGGATGCATTTTGGAAATCTGTGTCTATTTTCCTTGAGAGAAAGCTAGTGCCATGTTTCCCTATACAAACACATCCATTTTGGGCTTTCTGGAAGACAGATGTAGTAGCTGCACAATATAACTTTTTTGAAAAACTCCACTCTTGCTTTGCAAAATTATTATCCTACAGAGTCAGTCTGGAACTAAACCTGCCAGTTGTGTGCAAATGTGCTCTCTGGAGAGATGATGGCAGAAATACCTGACCATTCTCATAACTGATTTTAGGTAAGGAAATCTCCAATACAGCAAACCTAATGCTGATAATGTTTTTTATTTTGTGCTGCTCCTTTTCTGACACATTCCTTATAATGCAGCATATTTTTATAAACACCTACTTATCAAGTAAGTTTCATAAAGAGGTCATGTTCAGTTCCCATGCTGGCATATTGTATATCACTGTGTCATGCATCAATGAGAAAATACTGATAAGATTCTTGTAAACTGTAACATCTGTAAATTTAGTTTTGTGTATGGGGCACTTTAGCTGCTTTTAGGAATTGCAGATCCAGCAAGTGTAACTTTTTTACATTGTTGATGCCACTTGGGGTGGGGGGAATATCTCCTTAGGGGTGATGCTGTAATGCACATGTGCTTCCACAACAGCCACTGTAACTGCAACCACACTGAAAACTGCATGGAATTGTTCCATCTCACTGCTACCAATCACAGAGATGGGAACCCCCTTTAGGAGACCTCCAGTAAGCAACAGCACTGAAGGAAAAGAGATAAAATCTGCTCCAATGTTATTTGTATACTCAAGAATGAAGAGAGATTGTTTTCAAAAGCTATTACAGGGAATGCATTAATATATGGAAGAGAACTTGGTGTGTGATGAAATCAGCACAACCCTGGTGATGCTGTATCTGGCACGTAATTTAATTGCAGGCAGCAGCTATTTTAGAAAAAATTTTATAAAGAAACATAACAGGAAGGACTATAATCCAAGGTACTTTCCTCACAGGCCTTAACCAAACAACAGTACTTTGGAATCATGTTTGAGTTCTTGTTCATTCTTCCAGCAATTGCTGAAGAAGGCTGAGAAGATTCTCTTAAAACAACAAATAAAAGTCATAATGATGACTCACTAAGCAGAAATATCTACATGACACTAAGGACAATATCATTTAACAAACTGGACTAGAATCTTGTTCACTGCAGAATCCTTTTTTCTTTTTAACCTTGAGGTAATAACATCACTCTGAGTTTCCACGTAATTTTTGATATGTATTAGTTGCTAAAAAAGGAAAAAGGGTAATCTAAAAACCTTCATAAAAAATGAACATGTTAAATATTCAGATAATCAAATTGATATTTTGTTCAACTCTGATTTTCCTTATTTGGGTACAAAAACTCAGAGCAATTTTTTTTCTACAGCAGTTTCCAAGCCAATATTTTTGTAAAAACATATAGTTAAGCTGCCTGAAAGATTCTAATAATATGGTTTTAAAGTATATTTCAAATCTTTATGAACAAGAACTTCAAGGAAATTAGTCTGTAAAATTTAACAAATTGACTACATACACATAAATAGATTTTTCTAAAAAAAACAAACTTGTACAGTTTTCAGGCTTTATAAATAATGTTTCAGGGATTAATAACTACTATAAAAATATCTATGTGTAGCAAATTAATTACATCACAACCAGCTTGTTTGACTGACATACATTCTACTGTTCTACAGTTTATTAAACAGAAATGGTTGAGACTAAGCATATAGGATTTGTGTTTGGATTAGCTGCAAATTTTCCCATCAAAGTTCAGCTGTTATTCTCAACCACTGTGACATAATTCCATATTATTTGCAATAATTACCTACCAATCTTTCTAGAGACTTCCAGCTGCTATCTATTTCTTCCAGAACTGCTGTTTCAGAAAACCTCCTATTTCCAAGCTTGCAGTCATATAATTGGGAAGGGTAATTGGCAACACAAAACTGAGTACAGCTAGAGGAAGCAAAGCTCCATTAAGGAATGATATGGATGGGGTATGCATTGGTATTCCTCCCTCTGAATCACTGTGGAAATGTTACACCAAATGATGCACCTCTGTTTTGGACAAAAGCAGAAGTTAATGTTCAATGCACCTGATCCCAGTGCAATTTCCCCACAATACAGGAGCAGTTGCTATGCCACAGCCTCTTTTATGCTTATAGTGCTCTAGATTTAATCTCTATACTGCTGAAAGAAACCTGAAGCCTCTGATTATATGAATGTAACAGCATACAGGCCACAAATGAAGAAAAAATTTAACTCAAAGTTTGTCACTGATTTAGAAGAAAACATTACATTCCACTAGAATCTCATCCCAGGATTCTTGTACTTTGCTAAAGGCAATGAAAGTCACTGGTTATTAACTGAAATAGACAGTAGAACACAACTAATTGATAATTATGTATAATTTACATTAATTTTTATAATGTGAAATAGTACTGACCTTTCTGAAAGGGCTCTTTGTGTCAAGATGAATATAATAAACCAAAACCTGAAAAACTTCTGTCATTCCCTCCCTTTTCGATAACATTTATCTCTAACTCCCCCTCTAATGCTCCTTTAAAAAAATATATTGTATCTTTCACAACAGACAATCTTTTCTCTGCATTTACTTGAAAATTTTCATCAAAATATCTTTGGACAGTTCACAAACATAATGGACTGCCCCTGGAACATATCTGGGGGCTGAGGAAGCTGTGCAACTGGGAAAATGAAGAAAAAAGAGACCAAGTACACTTATTAAGGCAAGATGCATAAATTAAGAAAGGCATTGTAGATCTTCTTCGAAGATTTCCTTACTATGGAGTCCTATTTCTTCCCTGGACAGAGGAGCTACTGGAGAGGGTCCAGTGGAGGCCACAAAGATGATGAGGGGTCTGGAACATCTCTCTCATGAGGAGAGATTTAGGAGAGGAGCTGGGCCTGTTTAGTCTGGAGAAGGAAAGACTCAGGGGGGATCTCATTAATGCATATAAATGTCTCAAGGAGGGTGCCAAGAGAAGGGTGCCAGACTCTTTGTGGTGGTGCCCAGTGAAAGAACAAGAAGCAATGGCCATAAAACACGAGAAGTTTCATCTCAGTGTGAGGAAGACCTTTCCACTGAAGGTAGCAGAGCACTGGAACAGCTGCCCAGGCAGGTCATGGAGCCTCCCTCTCTGGAGACATTGCAAACCCTCCTGGACACATTCCTGTTGTCACCTGCCCCAGGTGACCCTGCCTTGACAGAGGGGTTAGACTGGATGATCTCCACAGGTGCTGGCCAACCCTGGCAATTCTGTGATTCTGTGACAGAGATCAGGGAAGGAAGACAGCCTGTCATATTCTGAAAGGTGAGGAAGAATGTTCACTGATCTTTTTTTGTCTTCTTGCCTGCAGTGGAAGCTGCTAATCAATCCCTGCCTTAATGCAGTGCACTGTAAAAGCTGATGTGACGTTGCCCTTTACATTCAAGGAGAAGCTCTCCAAGCAGGAGGCCGCGTGCTCAGTGCTCTGCTTTGCCTGACATTTCACAGCAGGTGCAGCAGAGCTCAGGGGCACCTGCTTGGTGTCAGAAAAGGCAGAGATGTACATGTTTCCTTGGAAGAGACAAATGTCTCATGGGAACTTCAAGGGCATCAAACACCAATGTCATATACCACTTAAGAGATGCAACATGTAATATCACGAGGGACGTATGAACCTGCTACAAACTACCATATCTTCTACTCTAAACATTGCATTTGCCATTTTTTACCCACCGTGTTATATTGCCTAAGTGTTTCAGATTACTTAGGCAAATTAACTTTGATATTTTATTAACAATAATCGGTTGATTTTTTTACTGCTTCTTTTTAGTCCTTATTACTTCTATTAGTCTCATCAATTAATTACGACTTCCAAAGCCAAATACTTCCACAAAAGTTCCAGAAAAGTGGATGGGTTAACACCAAAAGGGCAATGCAAGATGTGCAGCATGATTACGCATACACTTTCTCTGTTTTGCTTGCTGACAAGAAAAGACAAATGCCAGGAATACAAGTAAATGAATAAGATCAACCTCAGTATAAATTTCACCCTTCAATATTCTATCAGATTGAAATTTACATACCATGTTACTAAACAGATAATATTCAAAGAATAAACATCTGGAGACAAAATTCTGTATTGAATACAAACAGAAAAAAGCACTTACTTCCAGTGAGCAGAATAATCTGAACTGTGCTTTTTTACAGCTGATGGAATTCTTGCTTTGTATATTTATTGACCATGGAATGCATAAGGAAATGGAAGCTATAAATGAAGCAGAAGAAATAGTCCATCCTATCTGATATGATGATAATTAAAGTCCTACTTCTGAAGAATATGACTGAAATTTCAAATACTTCGTACTGACATTTCAACATCTATTCAAAGTAATAAAAAAAGAAAGTAATGAAAGTAATAAAAGTAATAAAAGAAGAAAAGTAATCCTAATATAGGAATCCAATTTATATTGAATAAGCTTTCATAAAACTCTAATATGTAGAAAAATTGCAAAACAGAGAATATATGCCCCAACCTTGGAAGTGCTCAAGCCAGGTTAGATTGGGCCCTGAGCAACCTGGTCTAGTGGATGGCATCCATGCCCATGGCATGGGGGTTGGAAGTGGATGATCTTTAAGGTCCCCTTGAACCCAAACCATTCCATGTTTTTGTGATTTGATAGTATAATGCTTGAATCTGGGATGGAAAACAGAATAAAGGTAACAAAGAGCACTGCAATAGCATTGGAACTTAACTATTGAATACTCAGCTTTGCATCTTCAATGTAATTTTTGTGATAGATTTCTTCTGTCTACTTATTGCTTAATTTAAAAAAAAAAGTGTCTTTCCAAAAAGATCTGATTCTGTGCTCTTTGCCTCATCACTAGTAGGGAAAGTGAGCATAAAACCTTATCAAACAGGCATGCTTGCATTTTACAAGCAATTAGTAAAATGAAGTACAAACCAGGAAGAATCCAGCAGGAAGATAAATGTGAGGCTGCACTTAAATAATTACCTGTGTTCAATCTGGCTCTGCCTGCAAAGGCAAAACCAGAGAGGTGTTATCTAATTCTCACCCAGCAAATTGCACTTAAGGATTATTAAAAGATAATGTGGAAACAAGCAGTTTTAACAGATTTATCCTATTCTCCTGGGGGTGAAGCAGTATCAAACGTTTAGTTTAGAACTAATGCACTTGCCCATAAGAGAAAATTGACCTCAGATTCTATAGGAGAAAAAGACACAAGTAAAACTCTATGGAACAGTCCTGAAAGTAAAAGACTGAATCTTCAATCTAAGAAAACAGAGACTAGGAGAAGAACAGCTGCTGTGTGAGGAAAGCTTTAAAGCAGTGTCTTAGTAAAAATGGGCAAGATTAAAGATAGCAGAGGTTCCTTGTTATTTTTGATTTTCTTTAACTCAAATATTGTATTCTAGTTGATAAAGAAAGGTATTTCTTTTCCAGAAAGCTGATATTAGTTACTGTTTCTCAATGAAGGAAGTCCAAAATACAAGGGGATTCATTATGTGATTAGCTCACAGAATGCAGGAGGAGGTGCAGCATCTGCATTCCACTGCTGCAGTGTGAGAATTATGCAGCTCCACTCTGACAGAGATAAGGGGAAGAAACTCCTCAAGAAAACAAAAGGATGAAAGTTTTCCCCTACCAGCAGATGCAGCACTGCACTAAACAATGCTGGTCCTTTAAGGGGACAAAGTCACAGTTTTGCTTAGAGGTTTTGTGTGTTTGGGGTTTTTGTTTTTCTTCCCCAGCCATAAAATTAGTTCAGACAAAAGATATAAGTCTAGCTTTTGTAAAAACATGAGACGGAATAAAGTATATCATCTTAGTGATAAAGAACTGTAACCAAGGACAAGAAGGAAGAAGCAGCAACATGTTCTTCTGGGTTGAGATATCTACAAACTCTGGAGGAGGTCTTGCCTGCCCCTGCTGCTACAGGTCATATACAGCCCATTCAGCTGAACAGAACACTTCTCCCTTCAGCTCACTCATTTGTGGAAAAGGCAGGGTCATGTGAGCTATAAATAACGTGTAATTATTAATCAGTCATAACCTATCCAGCATGCTGGTACTAGCATAAGCTGACTAACAAAAATTGCCTTTGTCAGAATTAGGCAATGTTCAGGAAAAGTTTATATACATTTTTTTACAATAAGTGATTACTAGGGTAAGAGCTAATAACAGTGTTTGAGAACAAGAGTAATAGTCATTGGTTAGAAAAAGAATAAATAGGGACACAGCTATCATTATTAAATATAAAGGACAATATACACTGCTATTATTGTGTGACACGTCTTAGACTGAGCAATGAAGACAGGCATTCACTGATGCACTACATTTTTTCTAGTAAATCTGGCACCATCAATACACCTACAGTCAGACACAGAGAAGCTTGAACTTACTAAGATTACTGTAGACTTGTACTGTGGTACTACTCATTGTTCTGATGGTGGTTCAATGTGTAAAATCCAAGAAAATGGGTTAGAGAACAAGGAAATTATAGACATAACAGTCCCAATTGCAAGGTTGTGCCATATCAGAGATCTCTGAGGTAGTTCCAAGCAAGATGATACAGTGCTACAGCACAATATGAAGTATTAACTCAGCCCCTGGGAGCAGTTTTGTCCATTTCATCTGTCTTAATTACTGGGTCTAATAAATGCCAAAAAAATAGTGCCATTTGGCATGGCTGTGGTGCTTTTTGGGCAAGCCTGGAGAGCTCTGCTTTGCCCTCAACAGGTGGATTCTCATACTTAGGAAGCTCAGCCCCTCAGGATGTACAGAGTGTACCTGCTGTTAACAACATCCTTGCCTGTTATGGTAAGTAAAGAACATCTCTAACTCCCCTCTTCCTCTAATCACAGCAACATGCTAGCTTATCTGCCAAAGGAAGGTTTAACTCCAGCTGTAATCTCCTTGACTTTGCCTTCAAAGAGTCTCTGAGTCGCCATAGAGGACTCTTAATTCCTCAGGTGTCTGAAAAGATAAGCATGCAATACATTTGTTGAAAAGTGCCAATGCAGAAATGAGACTGACTAAAATAAAAAATTGATAGTGATGACATCCTGCATTCTTGTGGATGCTGCCTTCTTGTCCTTTACAAAACCTAGTCTCATCTTCCCCCACCTCTGTAGCCTCCCTCTAAACCAAGACTATATTCCATCTTAAGGAGAACTTTGTAAATTGTAAATTTAGAGTGAAAATAGACTTGAAATCTGCCACCAAATGGCGTGAACTTTCTCTGGTCAGCATTAGCCTTTTTGGATTTTTTCTATGCTGTCTCTGTGCTCAGCATCAACTCCTGGACCTGCCTCTTCTCTTTCAAATCACTTAATCAGTTTCTGTCATGGATGAAGTATCTGTCAGAGAAACAGGATAATAGTTTCTTCTTAAGCACTGAAGACAACAGCAAGCTTGAAAAGCAAACCTACATTAAATGCATAAAATGGTGGAATGACTATCTCCTTTTCCTATTTTTATAAGGCCTTCAGCATCTTAGTTCTACAGGATGGAGACTGTCTGTTGCTGTTATTTACACAGCAGCCATCTAATTTCTCGCCTAATTCTGGTCTTGACTTCTGGCCACTACCAGAATTAGATTATCATAATAACAGCAATTAGGATGTTCTCTTTCTAAAAGACTGGATAGTTTCAGACATTTGATCTGACCTATTCAAAAGTTAGAGATCTGAAAGATCTGAACAAAGAAATTTCTGAGGACAAAAAATTAAAAAAAGATACTTTGCAATTGCATGTCTAATTTCAGCTTACTACTCTCTCATCATCTTTTAACCTTTGCATCTTCATCCTTGTAAAGGAAAAGATTTCTTACCACATGAAATCAGTAACAAATCATATACACTGTTGGTAAAACTCTCTCTCTGTTCTCATTTTTTGGCAGCATAAATATGGAATAATTGGGGGATCAGAGAGTACAAAAATATTACCATCCTATAAGATCAGATGTTTGTGTAAACTAATTGCCAAATAATAATCTATAGTGTATCATGCAAACCACTGATGCTTCATGGACAGCCTGCAAAGAAAAAAAAACCCAAAGAGATCAAATCTAATGAAGACAATTCTCAAAGAGAAACATGTGATACCTTTTTCACGTAAAATCTACACATGAAAATAATCCATTAGACCAGAGAAAAGAAATATAACTAGTATGAACTCAATTTGTTAAAGTTTGCATAAAACTTTTAACACTATCCAAAGGCTAAACATTTTAATTAACTTCAATTGGAAGAAAATCTAGAATGGAATTATGAACTCAATACCAGATTTTAGTACAGTTTTGTTTCCAAGATATGTCAGCTTGGCACAGTGTAGTCCTGATCTTGGCAGCTGTGCAGGCTGAACTGTGCTTTGGGATGGCCTTTCCTCCCTCACCAAAACCCGAGCTGTTTCCCCAGTGCCAATTTAGTGCCTAGGTACTTGCAGAGACATGGCTTTGCTCTTCCCTAGCCAAAGGCCTCTGCCATGGCAGCTGCTCTCCCCTGACTTCTCCCTGCCACAGCAGCAGCCTCCTTGCTGGAGTGTCCTCCAAGGACCAAGGGAGGAGAGAAGGCAGAGGGTGTGTGGTGCCAGCTGGTGCCCCTCACTGGGCTGCTGGGTTGTTCTACAAGAGGAGGTGGGGCAGAGGGCACTGCTGGAGAGCAGCAGATCTGCAGTGCACACATCCCCTGAGCAGATCCAGGAGGGATTCAGCTCTACAGGGAGAGGAGAGAGCCTGAACAGCCATTCTGAACTGCACTCAGGAAAAAGGGAAAAAGAATGGGAAGTGGATGCTCCAGTGTCTGCTGTCTTGCTGGTTCCTGAATTTAAAATGATGGGTGCGGCTGGACGTATTTGTGAATACAAAAAGTGGGTAAAACCAGAAACAGGATCTTGGATGAGCTAATCCAATCTTTTTTATCACATGAGCAATCCTTTTGCAAACAATGCTGGACCAGTTCATTGCTTCTTGATTGGATGCAGAAAGGAATCAACTTCGTAGCACAAAAGATGCTGCTTCAGGAGATTAATACTAAATTAGAGTAGGGAAAGATTGCAATCACAGCCCTGGACACTAGGTATGAACAGATGGTAGCCTATGTTAATAACTTGGAAGGCGAGAGTGGCATAGCAGAATGCAATGCATTTTAATGAACTCCATTAAAACCATGAGGACCAACTGTGAACATATTTAAGAGCTTGCTTCTAATCTTATAGAATCTAAAGTAAAAAATATTATTGCCCTCAACAACTGAGTTAAACCCCGTTTGCAGAATATCTATTGAAAGAATTAATAATTCAAATCCCAGCAAAGCTGGGTAGAGGATCAGTATACTGATCTATATTTTTTTACTAGATTTATTGAGGTTCCTGCTTAGGAATGAAATCATAGAAGGTGAAATTTTGTGTATTTATAATAATTTATACTAATTTCAAAATAATAACTTATACTAATTTCATTTTCCTTTAATTATTATTTATACGCAGGAACTGTTTCACTAATGATTCTGGGAGCAGTTTAGAATTCCTAATGCCAACAATGGCATTTAGTCTCCTCAGAAAGTCAGTATCCACAGCAACACAGAAATGAGACCATATTCAGGGGCTGGTCTGGAACATAAAAAGTCAAATGCCTTCTACATCTCCCTCTGCAGAATAAGGATTAATATTAACATTAAAATTTATTTTAAAGTCCTGATTCAGTCCTAACATCCACACTTTATATATTGTATAATTAAGTCTTTCTTCTGAGCTTCTTGTTCTATTCTTTACAACCAAGAAACAAGCCATGACTTGTTCTGAAGCTGCCTTTTGAGTGATCAGTGTGCTTTAATGAACAAATAGAGGGAGTGATGTTTTGTGGATTATTTCCTTGCAGTGCAGAATGTTTATAGTTCAATGGCTAAAGCAGTACAAGCTCTGGGTGCTCATGTGGATGGATGTCCATGTGCACAGTATAACTACACCCCCAAGGTCATGAAGTTGTGGCAGTTGGTGACTATTAGAAATCCTCAGTAATCTGTGTTATCTCTAAGGGAATCACAACACTGAGTTACTGAACAGCAGTTTTCTGATAGCTGCTCCTGACTGACAGCCTCTCCAGATAGAAGATTCCCTGATGGAACCAGGATTATGCTTTAAGTGAAACCAGTGGCTTTCACTTGGTCTTCACATTTCTCAGCTCTTGGAAGCTTTCGCCTTCACTGATCAAACTTAAAGGATGATCTGCCTGACATCCCTTCTCGAACTTGCATTTCTGATTCACTCTGACATGACTATAGAACAGCACTTTGAAACAATAGTTTGAACATCTCCTACCCACATCAAAGATGCCTCATGTCTTCTGTTGTTTTTGTATATATTTTAATTACCTTCCTTCCTTTCTCCTCTGCTGTGCTTAGTATGGAAGTTCCACATCCAAATAACATAATTAACAAAATAAAGTAACACAACAGCAGATG
This sequence comes from Camarhynchus parvulus, assembly GCF_901933205.1. Lineage (NCBI taxonomy): Eukaryota > Metazoa > Chordata > Aves > Passeriformes > Thraupidae > Camarhynchus > Camarhynchus parvulus. The sequence continues at coordinate 7,752,650 of NC_044580.1, forward strand.
AACAAAACAGTTCTTCCACTAATAGTCATTCTAGCCACTCATCTTTTCACTTTCTTTATCATCATGAAAATCTGCCATGTCATCAAAGCACCATTGCACTGATATTATTGCATTAGACATTCTGGAGAGAATAATATAGAAGTGTATCTTCAAATATTTGGGGTTTTTAATCCTTTATGTCTGTTGAATCACATTGTTTTTTAAATTTAACCTCACATGTTTTTTCTCACCCTTTTTATACTTACTCTGTAGTTAGTAGCAGACTTGACTAAAGACAATGCCAGTTTCATGCAGGTATTTTTACTCGGTTTGCTGCAATAACCATATTTTATTGTGTGTTTGAAGCCATTAGTTGGAGACAATCTGCTATATAGCAAAACCCCATATACTTTAACAATGGTTAACCACAATATCTTAAGAGACAAAATGAAACTGCAGTTGATTCTGCTGGAACTAGAATGAATACATCCTGCCTTTTGAACACAAAAAAGATTTAATTATAAGTGTGTGTTTCCTCCATAATTTCATTCCACAAATGTTCCTTACGGGCAAGTTAGCAATTTTCAGCTAGTGAGAAAAATCGGAATATCTACAGTGCTCTATAGCAAACACAGGTGGGTCTCTTTGGACACTGAAGGTTTTTATCAGATCTAAGAAGCAGCATTTCAAGTCACAATTCTTTTGTGTTCTTCTTTCACAGATAACTTCATATATTCACAGTGAAATGACTTGATTCCTTATAACCCTTCTTTTTCACTAACTTACAAAACATCTTAAACAAGAACACCAGAAAGCTCTAATCACACACAGAAAACTGATGCCAGGTATCACTTGCAGTGGAAATCAGTCTTGCTGAACTTACTAGTGTAATTAATAATTTGTTCTAATTACCTTCCAGAGCATATTTCATGTCCTGGGCAAACAGAGTCCACATGATTTCAGCACTGATTTTTCCCATGTTCAGCTCTTGAGGGAACCTGCAATCAATCACATTACATCACTTCACCTGCTGCTAGGAATGATGCTTACAGCTGCACAACAAAAAGGCAAATATTTCCACAAAATAATTCCCCTAGTATGCACTTAATGTATCTTATGTTTTGTAACAATTATATAAACCATCCAACCTTAAAATAAAAACTTCCCTCATATGACATTTTAAATCAAGAAACATTCATCTATCTTGCAGATGATTCCTCAACTTTTGTTAAATCAGATGGCTTATGAAGAACATGAAACAGTTGGCTCAGATGTTTAGCACCCACAGGTTTTCCTTAATTCCCTTCTGACACTGGAAAAGAGTGAAGCTGTCTGTGAAGCTATATTGGTTTATATACTCATAGAATCCAATTCACTGAAGACTTCCACCTTGATGTATAGATAAAATAACAAAGAATATAAGAAGTAGTGAAATGCAGACTTAGATTCAAAATTTTAGTTTTAGTCTCATGCTTCATGTCATTGAGAAATCCTTTTTAGATACTTTCTGCTGTTATCAGTTAAGTATTTTTACACAAATTTTTCATAGATCCCAGCTGCTTCTTATTCAATGCAAAAGAAAGGCCTTGATCTTTGAGTTATCATTTTCTCTGTTAGCAACTAGCAAAAGCTGGCATTTTAGTGATCAACACTGTGTTTTTGGCATATTTTTGACTTAAAAAAAGGGCTATCTTTAATGCAGGTGTGGAACTGACATTAAAATGAGCCATTCTCAGGGCACAGAGGCAGAGCCAGGCAGGTCAGGCAGATGAAGAGCAGAAAGTAGAACACAGAATGTCCCAGTGGGGTAAAGCAGTTGTTTATGGTACAAGGGTGCAGTGAGAGCCACACAAATCACCCACAGGTCACCAGGAAACATAAAATAAGGGAATGTATTAATGAGGAAATACACAGAGCTGTGTGGCTTTTGTGTTGAGGTTATTACACTATATACTAGCAGAGAATTGGATCCAAAGTATTTTGACCTTTTTGTAAAGCACTAATCAAATTCAGAAAATATTCCATAATAATTTCTGTAAAAATGTAAGAATTTTTAAAGGGCTTGTTGACATAGAAAGAATGAGAATTATGTGCAACTTTAAAGTGGTAGCAGTAGGATCTAAGTAATGTATTCATTTTAGAGACCTATTTGACCCTGATCATATCTGCAATGAAAAAGTACTTAAACAGCTCATTAGCTCTGCCACTTTAATAGGAAGCAGTTGCTAGCTCAGTTCACTGAGCCCTCTTTATGCTAATGACTGCTCAATTAAAGAACTTCATATTAATTCCATTACCACAAAATTAATTTCTGTTCAAAAACTGAAATGTATTTCAGCTGTCTTAACTTCTTTACCTCCAATCCACTCTGAGTTCTCTCTTAGCACCAGACTTGAACTTTGATGGTGTGGCTCTGAGGAAGTATTTAACAGCTGATTTAATATTGACACTGTCTTTTCAGCATATTGCAAGGCTGGCCATAAGGCAAGGCTGGGCCTGATAAAAATGCACTTGTTTGATTAGTGATAAATAGATTTGTCCATGCATTTTAACTTGTGAAAGCACATATACACACACAAACTGCAATTATCAATGTTGATTAAATTAGTTCAACACATCCCACCTGGCTTCAGTTAGGTGAAGTCTAAAACTGGTGCCAGTTTTTATGCTTCTAACAGACTGGTGGGCATTGCACAGCTGCCAGTCATGGGCATGAGGGAACTACCAGAGGGGTCCTTGCAGTTTACTGCATGTGAGAAGTGACAAAGCCAATGCACAACAGAAGTGCACAGAACATTCCACATGCTAAAGAGAAATGGTAACAGAAGCAGCTGTCTTATTAAAGGGAAGGGATAATCAAAAGTCAAATACTAAAGCATCTATATAAGTATGGGATTTTGTATTATTTGTATTTTATCACTTTATTTTTAGGTAAGAAAACCTTTTCAAACTACTTCAAATTTTGATCCATAAGGAGCAAAATATCAGAGAAATCTCTCATGCAAGTCTCTACACATTACATTTTCTATTCTTTGTAAAAGCCATGTATTTTCACATTTTTCAGTGAAGCAAAAGGACAACCAGCAGAGTTCTCTGTCAGTCATTTAGCTGGCTCTTGCTACAGTTATTTCTGCCCCATAGGCCATAATTTTGCCAATTTCTATGTCATTCTTGGAACTACATAAAATCTCAGTTTATCCAGAAGAGTTATGTTGCCTGTACATTACCATATCTATGTATTTGCAAAAATACTAAATTGCATATACAAGACACCCACTTATATCTTCACTCGAGTTTAATTAAGGAAAAATTTAGTGAAAACAGTTCTCATTGGCTAGTTCTAATGAAGGGCAGTATATAAAACCACAGATCAATGGAATGAAATTGAACTCAGCTTAAAAAAATGAAAATAATCAATGTATAAGTGAAACATACATAACCCCCAAAGCATTTATCCCAGACACTCCTGCATGTCTCTAGTTCAACCCTAAAGTCAGAAAATTCTATCATGACAATTAAAAATGCTTTTTCATAATTTGCGCTGCCAGATCTCCAGTTTGCTACATCTTGAGAATATCAAAGCCTCTGAACCTCAGATGAACTTTCCCAGAAAAGCTCATATTCCATACTTGGTGGCTACAGACTCATCCAGGTGCTAAATCTCACCACTCCTAGGGGGTGAATACATTCAGTTTTGTGCTGTGCATGCAGCAGGAAGATAGATCCTGCACACACCATCTGTGGAGGGCTGGCCATGGCCTCTGCTTCACTAACTCTTAAGACAAAAGTTCTATTTGATTTTAGAAAAGATGTATTCCATTTAAATGTGAGCAAAGAGCTCATTTATTCTTACATTTTGTGCTCTATCCTCCATCTAGCTAAAACTTTAACACTCCTTTCTCTGAAGGAAAAATAATGGGCAAGACAGGTGCTGTATATAGTCTATATAACTAACCTGGTCTGTCAGTGTTACATTCTTACATGAGAAGCTACAGTGGGTATGGTGAAAGAATGAGAACAGCTCTGCTCACAGGATAATGTTCACAAATTCAATGAAAGAAGTGATATTCACATGCTACCACAGAATAAAGTGTAATTGGTAATGAGGAATATCACTGCATCAAGACACAAACCACATCAGATACACTTTCTATCATGAAAGAAACATTCTAAAGTTGGCCTGATGTAGCCCAATTCATAATAAAATGTACTCTGATTTTTTTCACTTCCTTCCATAATTTTTTTTCCACTGGCCTATATTTCATAACTCACTGACATGTAGGTTACAATTATGCTGTTTCTACAATGTAAGTTACTATGCCCAGCTTCTCAGAAGTGTTAAACATCCTAGCTCCTGAAGCATGAGGAGATCTGCTCCTGCAGATTTCATGTGTCAGTCCTTTCCATACTGTGTGGAACACAATGTGATCACAGAGAAAACAGATCCTAACACTGCAAAGATCTGAGGATCAGTAAAGAACAAATTTAAAAGTCCCATTAGAATTGTCTTGTTTCTTAAACCTATGACTACAGTGACAACTGGACTGTTCTATGTGCAAAAAAAAAATAAAAAAAAGGCAGGGGCTTGAAGTTTAGATTTTGCTTTCAAAACACAGAAGCATATTTGACTTGAAGGTTTTGTCCTTGATTTGATGTTCCTTTCACTAGAATAGATATTTTATTTCGATAGAAATTTCTCCTGTCTCACAGGATATTTAGAAGTGCCAGGAAGCCCTGGATTTGCCTGTGATTCAGGTTTCTAACACAATTTACATTGTTTAACTACTAGAATGAGGATTTTATAACTTGAATAAATACCAGGCCATGTTTTTCCCTCAAACTTGTCAAGTTTCTCATGTCATGTAAGAACTGCAGGTTGCCCCCACACTCCCACTGGGTGGTCTGGTGTGGTCTGTCAGTGGCTGCAGTGCTTGCTGAGGCCATCATGTCATGTTTCATCTGGATTCATAACCTGATACAGTTCAAACTACTCTATCACAGTGTAATTTTTGCCTCCAAGGTGGATATAAAAATAGGGTTTCCAAAACTGGCTGAGGAATAGAATTCTGAGCAATATTATACAATTGTGAAAACTTTATCAGAATGCTCTCCTGGGGATCTTCGGTTACCTCATTTCTAAAATAGGATTCAAATGGATGCAGGCCTGAATGCTCCACTGAGACACTGCATGGCCATATATTTCTAATAAGGACTCATATTTTTGCAGGATTCCTGTGTATTCAAGTTATATTTCTCATTCATCTATTTTAACCCATTTCCTTTTCTGGTGTAAGCAGGGGGAAAGAAGCTGCCTTACTGTCTCAACAGTTTTTACATGCTGCTTTTGTGTTAGGAGAAGCTTTTCTTTAAAAAGAAAATGTATCTAAAGCAACTCTGAACAGTTTTTCAAGTTTTTTCCACCTAGAGCCTCTTCATCTTTTACTTCTGATGTCTCTACTTCTAAAAGACATGCTATTCCCTGTGTTCACTCTTTCACTTACAAAACAACAGCAAAAAACAGAGAGAAGTCAGAGACACAAGCTCTCTCCCTTAATCTGTCCCAATTCCGTCCACTCCTGATTCTCTCTTCACATCTTACACAATCATGCATCTGTACTTCAGGGAGCCTACTAATCCCCTTAGAGGAACTCTGTTCTTTATGACTTTACTTTCTCTCTCACATTTGTATAAAAATAGAGCTAAAACAATGTTTAGGATAATTAACCCGCAATTGCACTTGTTTCATTTCAAGGAAGAGACTGAAATGAATCACATATATGTATTGGTCTCAATTATATATTTTACTGTATTATTTGTACAGCCTGTCTGACAAAAGGTTGAGCTTTCATTAATGGAGAAACTTGGCACTGCGACATAAAACTGGAGTAAACAGGAAAAGTGTTTTCTTTCCTCTATAGGGTAAGAACTTATTCCTTAATAAGGTCAGTGCTACAAATAATTAACAAAGAAATGTTTACTATCCAGTACTGAAGTGATAATCTATTTATTTCAAGTAAAGGAAGGAGTCAGAAGTCAATGACTTTCAAAGTCTTTCAGCTTTTGGTTATCACCAGGAGGTTTCTTTGTCACTTTTACTGTGGGGCCATAAATAGAATGGTACCTTTTATCAACAGACAAGCACATCTCAATGTATAGAGTGCCTTTTAGTACCTACCCTATTTTGGCTGAAAAAACCAGATTGTTCCTGCTCCCCTTCAGAGCATTCAATTAAATGCAATTGCAGAAACCTCTATTAATTGTTTAGCCATAATACAGATGTAGGTTTCAACGTTAACTTTTGCAGAAGTCATCACAGCCAGACTATGCCCAGATTTTCTGCAATCTCTCTGTAAAATGGCTCCAAAGAGCTAATAAATTTTTCCAGGGCTTTATCACGTCACATTTCAATTGGTGCAAGGCCCATTTCTCCAGCTGTAATATGTGAAACATGTTGCTTTGCACTCTTTCTATATATTTCATGTTCAAAGCCCAGCACTGCCTTCTTTTCCCGTCTTTATCAATTGTTTCTCAGTTTTCTACTCATGTATCAACCTTAAATTATTTCATTTGTCTTGGTTATTGATTTTACCTCTCTCATCTGCTACATCTTCAATTCTGAGAAGTGAAATTCCATTTCTGGGGTACTGCTCTCCACTTCATACATTTTCAAGTCAGTCTGGCCAGGCAATTATAAATTCAGATAGGGTCTTTTTGTGAAGTTCATTTTTTTTTTTACAATTACATGCCTGGAAACCATACCTAAATGAGTTTCAGCATGATTTGAACACCATGTGTGCCATGATGCTCTCATACTATCAATATCATCACACTGAAAATGCCTTTCACTGAAATGCCACTGACATTTCCCTTCTCTCCATTTGTATCTCACGTAGCATAGTTTGTTACCTAAAGTTTTGAGATGACTCATATATCACCTGTCCTTAATGTTCCTAAACCAAAAGATTTTATTTCCATTATCAGAGCACTAAGTTTTTATCAAACTATGTCAATACAATATTCTGTATAAACATCTCTACCTAGAATCTATTTAAAATACAACTTCTAATTCAGGTGTATTTCTTATACTTATTTTAATAAATCCATGATTCTTAATTTTTTTGGGGAAAGTAATTACTTACTGGTTCAAGATTGGTGTATATGCTGTTTTATCTTCATCTATAATGGTGACCATCAGAGTAATCAGCTGTGCCCAGAAATCCAAATTCTTTGTTGTTGGTCCCTGTTCTTCTTTAGGAACTTCTTGTTTCTTACTCTGTTAAAACAAGATCGAATATATTTTTATTAGAGAAAATACTATGGAAGTCCCACCTATAGATTATTCCTTGGTTGTGAAGAGTGACATATTATGAATCTTTAGAAATTTTGGACCAAGACTAACCAACAGAGCAGAACATATGAAAAACTGTACTTAGCTGTGCACAAATACAAAGAACCATAGTGCAAAGATTGTTATGTCAGCAAAGGAGATCAATAGAGACTTGGTTTTAACTGCATGCTCACGCTGTAATTAGATATATTAAATTCTTTGCTGTGCTGAGACTCAGCACAGGTAGAATTGCCTGTTGAGGCAGAACTTTTATACCCAACACAATAAAGACTGAAAAAAATCAATGCTGAGGAGTATTTAATGTTTTGTTTTGAATTATATGCTGCAGGTATTCAGCCTAACAGCTCTTTATGATGTATGGTCTAAATGAAGAAGCAGCTGAATTTCCCTTTATTTTATTGAGAATTTTATATTCTTTAATTTTACTAAAATGTGCATTTACAGACAGACTTTGTCTCTACAATTTTCTTTCTGAACTCTTAACCTAAAATTTCCTAGGCACAAGTATTTTGCATTCCTTTTCTTGGCAGAAGGATCAGATTCCTTATCAATGTCCAATAAATAACTTCATTCTAGGGACCCAAATATGAAAAGAAATATTTTAATTCTGTATGGCCACATACATGAATAATTTCTGCTACACAGAGTCATGTCTGCACATGCTAGATCTACACATGCTCTTCTACACTGCTGTGTGAGATTGAAAGGGGTCTCAACTAGTAAGTCAGAAGAGAAACATGCCTGTGATCCTGCAAGTTTAAACACATATTCCCTGTACTTCTCATTCCTAGTCCAACTATGACCACTTCAATGGACTTGGTATCTTTTTGAATATGCCTAACACTATATTAGTGTCACAGTGAATTAATTAAATGTTAATTTAACCCCAATTAACTTTTATCTATGAACAGCATTTAGAATGGCAGAAAGAGAATTTCAACAACACCTATTTGAAACTGTTTTTGTGGCCACTGTGGAATATTTTAGACATGTATCATTAATCACACTGCTACATACTCAGACGAGCTACAAAGGGTACCACCTCAGTGTCTAAAGCAACAGAAATAAAGCTCAGAAGGATGTCAAAGGATGGTGGGTCTGGTGTCACCAACAATCAACAACTGTGCATGCAAATGAGAGAGCTTTGCAAAGCAGAAATGAACATTAGAGCATTAATGTCACTCTTAAGGGCTTTCCCTGGTATACATTAGCTTTTTACTAAAAAAGGCTTGTTTCTACATCAAAGATGTATGCCTAATAGACCATTTTTTTTCTCAGAAGCTTGTTAAATCAAACCAATTGAAAGGCAGCTGTAGAAGACAAAGCCACCTTATATGTAGCACAGCATCTTACCCAAGAACTCTATTTCGCAGTAAGTGACATGTAGCTGAGACAGCTTTTCATGGCTGTGAATGTGAATCACGGAATGCAAAATTCTGTTCTTTAACAGAGATAGCAAAAAGTAACTGATTTACAATGTAATAGTAGCACAAGAAGGTCCTTTCTACCATAATTCTCTGGAAAAGAAATCTCTTTAAAATCTGTATGACCTTTTCAAAAGTCCCAGAGAAGGCATTTCTAAAATAGTCTCAGATTATAGATGTAGTTTTATGTCCTGAACAGAAAGTGCATACTCTGGCCATCCCTAGTTGTGATTTCCATTCTTTATCCTAAAATCTACCTAGTGTGTTGGAAATGCTCAGAACCATTAAAGCTCTTTTTACCTTGTTATTGTCAGCACTATTATTTGCTTTATGTATAGCAGATGCCTTTGTAGAATTATGGAATACTCTGAGTTGGAAGAGGCCCACAAGGACCAGAGTCCAGCTCTTGAATTCCTGCAGAGGGCAATGCCCAAAAGCACACTGCATGTTTGACAGTGCTACCCCAGCTCTGGCTTGGAGCAGTGCTGTTAGAATGAGGTAAAACAGTGGTGGAAATTTGATTTCAATTTAGATTTTCTTTTCACTCTCATTATACCCATTTGAAAGAAACTGTCCGTGTAAAAGCATGAACTAAATAGCTGATATACCTAATTAGTGCCACACTGGAACCAATACAGTGAAAAGTTATAGGACCCTAAATATATAGACCCTAAATACTGCTTATTATTGTAGAGGATAATAACAGTGAGAATTTTTAAAACACAACTGAAAAGGTCAAGAGGAACATAAATTCTTGGTATAGCAAGATGACAAAATCATTAATTAAACTGATGCTATTAGTGGTTCTTAATTTTAACATAAATGAGTTTTTGAAGTTTCCTGTCTTCTTTTTTTGTTTGATACAGCACTGAACAAGCTCAAGTCACAGACTGCTCTTCCAGTAACCAAGAGACCTTTCCAAATACTGATATGAACGAAGTTTGCCAATTAACAGAATCACTTTCTTTTTCATGAGCTTTTTCACATAGGAAAGGTAATTTAAAATATCTTGACCTCCTGTAGCATCACTTTGGATGGTAATGCTGCCCACATGCACAGAACCATGAAATGAAATGCCATAAGATGTTCCGTGCTTAAAAGCTCAATGAGTGACTGGCCAAAGGCACAACAATGATATTCCTAAGGGGCTTCTGCTGGCAGATCACACAAGCAATAAGAGCAGATGATATCTCACCAACAAGACAGGTTTTTATACTCTCATATTAATGGACTTGGGTATTTCTTGTCTTTAGGATAACCCTAGAGTGGTAGCAAACACCTTATAAGAAAAGAGTCTTTAAAGAGAAGTCATATTATTCACTTAAGATTCACAAATACACTAAGTACAGGAGATTCTCTGTGGGTTTTTTAATGCAACATCCAAACTAGGTGATAACTCTTTGTTTTTTGCCACAGGTGACATCAAAATCAGAAAGAGGAAGTGTGTAAAAACAATTTTTCATAGGATATGATTAAAAATAAATTATTTGCATGGAATCACGTTTTACTCACTTCCCTTTTAATGTCAATTTCCTAGTCACCAAATTCGTATTCAAGCAATGGATCATGCAGCACAGAGCCTCCAAAATCATTACTGGTGTATGGATACTCTCTTAAAGAGAAAAATAAAATGTAGAGGGAGTTTTCTGAGTTTAATGGGAAAAAAAAAAGCTGAACTGTTGACAAACAAACACTTTGTACTCTAGAAAAGTGGCTGAGACTGGAAAAAGCAATCTCAGATCCAGTGTGAAGCAAGATTAAAATCTACATCTCTATGACCCTGAGACAAATCTGTAAAGCCTGGTCTGAGAAACAGAGGGCTTTCAACTTCTCCCATCACTGATTTTACCAGATCATAGAATGAATGTCTGGTTTAATTTTCTTTGTTTTTATTTGTAATGTTCTGTGCAATCAATACACATTATCTGTGTGACTGATAAATTGAATCCTGTGATATCAGAAAGTTATGTATTGCTGTCTGCTGCAAGCCCCAAGCTAGGTTTCAGAATACAAAATTTTCTATATAAATAATGATACAGTGGAAATTCAATGGAAACCAACACAGTAGCCTTGATCAGCACAAGGCTGCAGAGGGCAATTTTATAGATCAATCTTATATAATGAAATATTAATTTTAACAATTCTTCCATATTTTAAACTGTATATTTATTGCTTACATTACATAGAATATTACTTAATGTAGAATCACCAGCAAATATATAATATGCACTATATATAAAATATACACATATGTAGACATTCACATATAACGCCTACCGATTTTTAGGATTTTATATAATTTTAAGTGATATTTTTAATATCTAAAAAAACGAAAATTTGGCCTTACAGAGTTTACTCAAGAGAGCCTAAAGCCAGAAACCACTTGCAGACATGCATTCAAAACCTGTGAGGGATTTCCCTGTGCAGTGCTGTCACACTGTAACTAACTCCTAAACTGTTAACTTATTCAAAACTGAAACCTTATTTAAAGAATCACCATAGAATCACAGAATGGTTTGGGTTGGAAGTGATGTCAAAGATCATATTCTTCATTCCTCTTGTTTTGGGCAGGGACACCTTCCACTAGACCACGTTGCTCATAGTCCCATTCAAACTGGCCTTGAATACTTCCAGGGATGGGGCACCCACACCAACCCCAGGCAACCTTACTTTATGTATTCTCCAGTACCAACTGAAGTGGAACAGAATCCTTTTGGATTAATTCTCATCAAGAATTGTCAGCCTTTTTCTTCAAGGACTGGCAGGTGAAAGGAGTTGGTTTAACTGGTCTATCTGTTTAGGGCAGTGCAACATGCATAGCTCTCTGCAGTGGCCAGCCAAGTGATACTGTGGTTTTGATCTGACCCACCCACCCAGACACGTTCTGCTTTTGCAGGGAAAAGGTGGAGGAAGACCAAAGTGAGCCCCTCACTTATTTCAAGCTCTTTGATTTTCTAACCAGTGTTTTCAGACAAACTGCTAAGAAGAAATTAGATCTGTACGATCTGCTCTTCTTCTGACAGAGAGTTCTCAGAATGGAGTTGGAAATACCATAGCACAAAATGCATCCTTCTGTTCTGAGGTAATTTACCAAATGTTTTTCTGTTACTGTGGTTAACATGCTGCCTATCAAACACAATGCTGCAACACACGGACAGATCTCTAAGTACCCTCTGCACGCCAGATTTGAAGTCAGAACCTTTTCAGTGAATCTAAAGCCATACATAAATATAACAAAGGGCCTCTCAAGAATTATTACTTGACACTGAAATTTGCACGTCTGAAAAACAGAACTCTCTGTAGTAAACAGCTTTTGCTGCTGCACTTTATTTCCCACTTCATTTTTCTGAATGTGTTTGAAAACCACAGATCACAGTCATGCTTCAATTCTTGCAGTATTTCTATAAGAAATAAATAATCTAACCTTTTTTTTTTGGTCATTTATACTAAACAGAATAAAGTACACCTCCAAAAACAACTATGAGGCTTGGATTCCCAAATCCCAAATGTAAAAGTGACCAGGGACTCACAACTGAGTAAAGCAAAACTGAATCAGCTCCCAAAGCATAGGCCCAACCATGTGCTCATGCACAGCTCTGATTCACAGATCTGGAATGTTTTTAGCTCATTATCAACCCAGCCGAAGATGCTGTACCCCTGTGAGAGGTGAATGGCAAGGGCAGAGTACTGTGCTGCTGCAGCTGTACCACCCCTGGCTCCTGAAGGAGTCAATTGCTCATTGCTACCTCCTGTCTGCACCAAGCTGCGCTGTGACAACATGCAGAGCTGAGATAAGACTCAAAGAAAGGTCCCTAACATCAGGTAGAGTATCAGGCCTATTCTGATGAGCTGCTGTCAAATATAAAGTAGTTCAGTGTTTTATTCCAATATATTGGTGCTATCAGTCATGAAATTATTTGTAATGATCGAGAGCTCTTCAGATAACATGAAGGGTATGGTCTGCATTTCATTGGTGTCACTCAGTGGAGAAGACTGCAAAAAGAATTATTGAAGGGACTTCAGTCACTGTGAGCACCAGCCAGGATTTCAAAATTTGTTTTCTCAAGAAAACAGAAAGAGTGACATATCTTTAAATTGAGTCAGAAAGCTAGCAAAGTGCTTCCTAAACTACTTCTCCAGGATATGTCTTTTTAACATAGGGTAGCTAAGCACTTCACTCAGATAACTAATAATTAAAAAGAGAAAATACTGCATGTGCTGCATAAGGAGCTAGATAGTCCATCAGAGGGCTTTGTCTCAAATAATGAGGATAGCAATATACATGGCAGTAAGACTGTCAAGCTATCATGTTTTACTGCCTCTGGTAGTCATTGGTTTTTTGCCATCAGCTGTTCTTTGTATTCTGGTGTGGAACTGTAGTATGACATTTTTGCATGCTGTTAGCATTTGCAATGCTTCACCCCAGGAAATATCCTCAGGGGTGATATTTTGCTGCAAGACATTAGCTTTTTAATGGTGATTGCCTGTCTGACACAAAGGTAGAGAGTAATAAAAAGAGGAATTGGAGACTGCTGAGCATATTTTGTGATTTAATTTTTTGTGTTCACAGGGGCAAATATCCAAAAACTCCAGTTCAAGCCCCTCCATTTTAACAGTCATTGCTAAATTTTCACCCCAAAATTAAACAATCCCACACAATCAGACCTGAAGCATATTTTCTTGAAATACTGTGGTAGGCATATCTGAGAATTGTAGGTTGCAGCCAAAAGCAATTGCAGAAGGTGGTTACCCTGAGTTACACAGATACACCCTGAGCAGGACAACATCTGCCAGTCCTTCCCCTGAGTGAGAGCAGGTGCTAACCTACATAAGAACCATTCCTTGTTGCTTTGGGGCTCAGTTCCCAGTCTCACAGCTCAGAGCTCAGCTAAAACATGAACCTCCTGTGTGCAGAACCATGCTAGGATGAGCTCCCTCCTTCTGAGGGGAGGGAACCTCACCTGATGGGGAGAGAGCAGAGATAAGGGAAGGGTACTGAGGAAGGCTTAATGGTGGAATCTGGTCTAATCTAAGGGGCTTAGACACAATGCTAATGAATTTTAATTACAATACTGGTTACTGCTTCATTATTATAACAGTGGTACCACAAACCAGTCACCTGGATTCACTGGAAGGCCTCCAGACCTATAGGTTCAAACAAGCTGCATATTCAAGTGTTCCTAAAAGAAAATGCACTTTTGGACATACTGATAGGAAACCATAAGAGGATCATGCTGAACAAAGTCTCCTTGTACAACTCAAGAGCTGATGCAGAATTCAGGTAGTCTTTTGAATTAATTTTACTTATCTCTCTATTAAAGTTAGACCAGTTATATTTCTCAGAATTGTCTCCCACCCTCTGGGAAAGAAAGTTTTACTGTCTGGCATCAAGATTATATGCGACTTTTGCTTGGATTTTTTTAATGTGATTTGCTGTTAGAAATAAATTATTTTGAATGCAATCTAGTTATTTTAAATTTTGTGTTTTACACTTCTTCACTAAAGTTTCTTGCACTGCTTTGTGATTGTAACTGTACAGAAAATTGTCTGCTAAAGTTTCCATATAAAACTGCCCCTGTTGGAAATCTTGTGAACGAGAACTCAGAAGGTGCAGAAATACAGTGAAATGCAGTTAACTCAGTTTTCCAACAGAGTGAATACTTGTGGATTTTAAAAATTTATTTCAGGACTTCTTATTTTTCCACCATTAAGTAGAGTTGTGTGAGAGAAAAATGTAATAACAACATTGCCTGTTTTGCCTCAAATATATTTTGAGGGAGAGAACCCTTACCTAAGCAAGTTTTACATTCTCTACCAAGCAGAAAAGCTGTAATATCTCTGCACTTTAAAACAATATTTTAAAATAGACAGGCTAAATTACTGTATGGATTCACATTAAAAAGTTGTGAATTTTCTGAGTACAGAGAAGCTTTTGCAGTTGTCACAATGCTTTGCAGAGGTAAGGCTTCATCACTTTTAGCTGTTTACTGAGTACTAGAATTGACTGATAAACTGCAGGCTTATGTAATACCCAGTCTAGCAGCACTTCATATTATATTTACCAGACAAGATCAAATTGCTGCAGAGTAAACATTAGCGAGAAAACAGAACAGTTTATGACGTAAATAGATGTGATGCCTGAAGCTGCTCCTTCCACTAATTTATACTCCTACTCAGCTTACAATGTAATCTGTTGTAGGATAAACACACATCAGCAGTAAGTGTGGAGTGCTTATTGGTGCTGGTGAGAAATTCTTACATTCAAAGCTACAGTTAAGTTTTTTCAGAAAAAGGAATTGAACATGAGAAAATAAATTCTCATTTCAGAAATGCTGAACAGCAAATATTACCTTTCCTAAAACACAGGAATTCATATTCTGGATTTAAGAGAAATATCTTTCACTTAAATAAATAAATAAATAAATTCAAATAATTTTCATTTGACGTCTTATATCATTAGTATGAGTGTTCCTACTAATTATACACACACAAAAAAAAGTGTCTTTGCCAAAGAACTTAGTTAATTCTGTTCAAGGCTGGAATAATCACAGAACTACCATTTTTTCAGTGTACCATCCAGAAAGCAAATACAAGGTACAGGTGATAATATGATAAAGAAGTGATGCTCCTTTAAGACAGTAATTAATTCTAACATTACTTATGGAATGGCCATATTATATTAAAACTAAAGAGTATTCTCAAGGATTTTGCATGACATTTGGAACACAACAAGTGCTATAATTATTTTGCATTGATAGCTCAACCTGACAGACTAATATTAAGAAATCCTCTTCTTTCTTAAAGCAGTCACTAAAGCTTGGATCCAAGCATGCATCATAGATACTAAAATATAAGGCTGGCAAGACTATACCATTTTCAGCAAATTAAATTTTTTTCCCTAGAGCTACAGAATTGAAATGTTAGATTTTAAATAACTATTTTCCTGTTACAGATCTTAAATGAACAGTAACCAATCAAATGTCATCTTACCCAAAACCACTGGACAATTTCACAGTCATGTCCAACTTAGTGACTACATTATGAGGTAATGTGTCCATTTTGAAACTCATGTTAAATATTTTAGAGTTCGTAGCTGTCTGTGGGTATATTTATGGTATGTTGCTCCTCCATGCATAAAGTGAAAAATCTGAGTGCTTTGATATGAAGGAACACCAGATGACTTTCTGTTTACTAAAGGCAAACTAAAAATAATGATTGAGCAATAGCACAGAACAAGTTCATTTTGACCTTACCTGATCCACTAATTGGGAGTAGAGATCATAGCAATTGTCAAAAATGTATTTGTAAGTTGAATCCAGGCAGGCTTTTACACAGTCTTTCACCACAGTACTGGCTCGAGGGGGGCTCTGCAATTCCAGGACCTAATTAAATATTTTATAAATGGGAGAATGTCAGAATTAGATTGAACATAAATATCCAAGTGTTGAATGGAGCTCTGTTATACAGGATGAAAAGTGTTCAAATAAAGCAATGATAAAAATAATTAAAATTGTGTTGAATTAAGGTTGATTTAGTTCAAAGATATATTAAAACACATGCAATTAGATTTTATCGCTAAGTTTTATTTAAATTAAATACTTATATGATGAAAGAGGGATGTGTGCCCAAGAGTTTACATCTTTGAATCTTAGGTTTTACATTTTATCAGCTTTTTTATTATTTAGGAAATAATTAAACTGTATAATATGTGCTTTCCTTTGAATTACAATATCAAGCCAAATAAAAGTTATTTATTTAAAGCAAAGGGTTAATCTTTTTACTCCATTTCAGGATACATTAATCCAAACTTTAACTTAATGGATTATTTTAATTCTGCTTATGTAGTTGCCTAATGCAATGGAATCACATGCTAAAGGTTGCTTTGTGATTTTCTTTTTTCATTCATTAATATTAATGTATATCATTCCATTCCAAAAATATTTCCATGCTTGACCACTTAGATCTCAACCTTTGGAGAGACTAAGGCAAATAGTTATCAGATCTATTTTACTGTTTGACTTGTGTTTTTATTATATCAGTTGAAAACCTTCATTCTATATGACTCCTAAGGAGTTCAGCTAAGTATGCTTTATGTGACTTTAATTAAAAAAGTAAATTTTTTGTTTCTGTCAGGAAACTTATTTGTGCAAATAAAGGACAATACCTTCATCCGGAAAAAAGTAATGCTGGTAAGCAGGTCCACAGTTGATTTCAGATCCTGGAGTCTTTCGGAATTGCTGGCAGGAAAATTATCCTGGTAAACCAGGGAAAGAGGAATCATGCAAAATTTAAGTTAGAGGTAAAATCCTTGAACAACTAGTTAAAAACCCTCAAAGAAAACATAAAGTGCTGCTTGGAAGGATTAGAGATGTTCATGTTACCCAAATCCTGCCTGTGAGGTAGTTAATGATGAGCATCCCTTGGACATGAGTAGGAACACCTTTGATAATTCTCCCGCACTTGTGATATGAATAATTCAAAATATTGTGATATTTCCAAAACATGGACAGAATAAAAAATGTTACAAGAAGTCTGGGAACTGTTGCTAATGAAAATAATTTATGGGTTTTACATGGCACAAACATAATTTGTAGGCATAAATGCAGTAGTAATCTTAATGTAGAAATAATATAATAAATTTTTGCTATGATCTCTGGGTTAACAGAGTGATGTGAAGTAGTGTTATTTAAATAACTTCCTACTTTGTACTAATGAAATATCAGCCTCATGCTACAATACTGTCTGGACAGCATTCTTCAAAATGAAAAGATTTTAGCATGAACATATCTCTTTCATGAAGGATATAGTCTTAAAAACTAAGTATGTGCAATTTCCATTCTCTCTAATGCCTTGGGGTTCTTTTAAATATTCCCCTTCTCCTCCAGTTTTGGAGAGTAGGCCACATGAACAGACAAATCCTTGACCTGGAGGCTGCCACTCCTAGAAGTTGAAAGGAGAGCCACATGTGATGAAGCCCTAACTTAGGTATTCTCCAAAAGTTTCATGATCCAGTGGACTGGAGAAGGAGAGAGAGTTCAGAACCAAATGGTAACTGACAGGTACCCAGGGTCTGCTTTCCTGAAAGGCTGGCTTTGGAGCAAAGCTCAGTGGAAGGAGATTCCATGAGGCAGAAATGAAACTAATTCCTAGCAAATAGAAAAACAAGGAGACAAGACTCTTTCAACATTTCCTGGATCTTAGCATGCAAGTTGTAGCAAAGATGTCAGGCTCCCAGAAAAAATCCAGCAGTAACTGCACTTTGCACTACCTGAGTCAGTGAAGGTAATTCCCAGATGAATTAACTTAATCAACTTAAGACTAGTTATAGACCAATTTAATCAAAGTTGTTAAATACTACTCTTTCTTCAATATGTGATAACCCCTTGACCCGTTCTTAGCTTTGGGAAAGAAAAGACTAAGTTTTTTTCTTTTTGTCAAATTGGAATAATATTGGTGTTAAACAGCTTAAATTCTGTAAATTTTTGTTGCAAAGGATTTGGGGGTCTCATGTTGACTCAAATAGAAAATGTTGCACATACCCTGTATTTAGATAAATCAATCCTCAGAGAATTGTGCAATTGATCCAGCAGCTTTATGAACTTTTCTCTCTGTAAAAAGAAAAGAAGAACATGTTGCACTAGAATTTGCAGGTTCCTGTAATTGTTGGGGTTTTAGAAAGCTTCTTTCCACTCTTAACTTATTTGAAAATAATTTGTTTTCCATTATTTCATACACAAGCAATGGTTTGAAACACCTGTGTTTCAAGGCCAGGTGATGCACTTCATTCACTTTATTTTCCCTTTCTATGTTGTATACCTGGTATGCATTAAACACTGTGCAGCTGTGCAATACGTTAGGGAGGTCACAAAGATTTTGCAATGCAACATTTTCCTGTTTTATATTTGCCTTGCAACTGATTAAATTCTTGAAGAAAGCACCTCTCCCTTTCTTTAATAAGTAAGAAATGATGCTCATTTACTACAGAATTTGGTGCAAAAGTATGACTGAAAATTATACTTCTGAAACAGTGGCTTTTGTAGGAATAAGGTAAGTAATACTAATACAATGAAATTACATTTTTTCCTTTCAAATGTGAAGATTAACTTGTTATCTTGATAGATGAAGGAGCAGTGAAAGTATTTTGCTGTGAGATTTCCAGCTGAGTTGTGCCATTCTCAAGTAATACTAATGAGTTTCTAATTACCATGTTAGAACATATTCCATAGTCTACTGCACAAAACTGTGAAATCTCAGCCTATGTGAAAGCAGCAGACTTCTGGAAGAAGCAGGAGCTGATAGCTCTCAGAGTGCACTGAATGTATCTGTACAATACAAATGTGATGATCAGGAATTTGAAAATAGAGTCTGTGCACGGTCTCTCATCCGTGGAGTTCTAGCCTACACCAAACCCCACTAATTTGGCACAATTCCCTTAAGGGATCAATCAAAAGAGAACTTTTTTGTCATGTTATAAAGCTCTACTGAAATATTCAGTCAGCCAAATCATTCCCTGCTGTAGCCTGAGGACTTGAATTTGAGATGTTCTTTTTGATGAATGATGTGCTGCTATTCACTAACAAATGCCTTTTGACCCAGGAGAGAAGAATAATCTCATATTTTGCCTATAAGTCAATTGTTTGAAAGAACAGCTCCAAATCTCTTTTAGTGATTCCTACTACTCTTTTTCCATCCATCTGTTGAACTATGAATTGGATTGGAATTGCGTCAGAGGCAAACTGGCATTACCATCAGAGAAAGGACTTAATCTCTGCCCAGTCTGAGGACAAAAGTAGTTCTGATCATTAGAAAATGGGGAAAAAAGGATAAAAATCCAGCAAAACCATTCTAAATTTCAAAAGCTGCATCAAAGTCAAAGGTCTACTAAAGCTTGAACATTGAAAGAGGAGACTTGTTTCAACAAGTAATTCTTGGCTTACACATCCAAATGTATGATTTCATAATTTTATCTTGAAAATCTCAAATTCATAATTCCTCTATTATTCTAATACTGGAGAAGAGTACTAGTACCTCTAACGCTACTTCAAATCAAAATTTAAATTTGAAATTTTTAATGTGTATTTAATGAATTTTAATTACGATTAATATTTTATTTCATGTCAATAAATGGTATTTTATGAAAACTGTTACACCAAATATATATTTAATATCAACCCTACAAATAAAAACCTTACTAAAAAAAGAGAAAAGAGGAAAGAATAAACGCATTTGCAGCATAAGATTGTGTATATACCCTCTGTATCATGTGTAATACCAGAGCTTTGATGGCAACCTCTTTGAATTATTGCTCTGCCTTACTGCTCTCAATTCCTCTGAGAGTTGGTGAAGAAATCAGAATAAGGAGAGGATGGATCTTTATTTATTATCATGTTCAAAACTAGGAAGTCCACGCTGTGAGATACTTATCCACAGAATTAAATTTAGCAATAATAAAAGAAGTATTACCACATCCTGAAATGCTACTATTCCTCCTAAAATTCCTGATACCTAAATCCAGGACTTGGACAATTCACCAGCAAAAATTTCAGCAAAAATCAGGGAGAGTCTATTATTATGGATCCTTATGAGAAGAGCAGCATTTATGGCTACATCCATTAGGTTAACATGAGTTCACTGATGACACAGCCCAAGAAAGGAATTGCATCCAATACTTATTCTTCTGCAGTTAGCAGTTTGCAAGGCCCACTGCAATAAAACAAAAACCTGTTTGTTATAGATTTTAGCGCTGTGAATGTGTGCCAGGGCTTTCTACCTTCTACGCCTCACAATGAGCTCAGCAGCATCTTCTCTGGCTTTTATGATGATTGATTTTAAAGACTCAGGGTAAAATTTTCAAAAGCTAACAGCAACATTTACTCTCCAAAAGGAGCAATTAAAAAAAATCAATGTAGAAGTTAATATGGAATATACTAGGAAAAAAGAGAACCAGAACTCTATTAAAAAAGAAAATCTACTTACCCCAAAGTTAGTAGCAGCAAAGCGATCTGAGGCAGAGACATTAGTTGCTGCTGTTGTGTGAGCATAGAAAGCATTTATATTGGCCAACAATGTACTCATAACTGCTGGAACACCAGGGCACATGTATTTAGAAGAGAGACAGGAAAAGTGCCTGAAATTCAAACAAACCAACAGTTATTAAAGATGGCACGGAATCTGTTTCTTCTCCCATTATAATTTCTTTCTAACTCTAATGACGTAACTTTCAGGCTACCTCGTGGAAAATCGTACAGACGTATATGAGGAAAATCCAGACATGTTTGACACAGTTGCCACTTGTTTCACACTGATATTTTCAAACTGGCCACATTAGATTCACATTCAGTTCTTACCCTGTTAATCCTAAACACAAAAACATGACTTAATGATTTTAATTGCTATTAAACAAAACATTAAATATTAAAGAAAACCTAAAAAGCAAACTCTAACTCATCATAATGGAAAGTCACAGAGATCTATAGTAGAAAATATTTAATTGTTGCCAACTAAAAGACTCAAAACAGCATTTTAGTGTGGCTTTTATTTTACCCTCCATTATTAATGAAAGGTGCTTCAAGCAGCTTCTGGGTTCACCTTGATTTGAATTAGGCCATAATTGAAACTCTTCCACTTTGATCCAGGCCAGTAAAATTTAGGTAATCAGTCTGTTAAACCCAAAGCAGCCAAAACCAGAGGTGCAATGTAGCAGCACTGTTTAGTTGTTTAATGAAACAAGAGATGCCTGCTGGAAGCATACAAAGAGCTTATAACACAAAAAACCCCCTGAAACATACAAATGAATGAAAGATCTGACACATGAGGAGAGTGAACATTATAATTGTAAACATAAATTCCTTATTTCAAGATCTATATTTAGGCAGGACTGGGAGAGAGAAATGGATAAAGACTAAATGTACACAAACTGGGAAGAGAATGAGGGGGATTAGGAAAAGATGGTGGTAAAAATGGGTGTACAAACAGAAGAGGATGAAGAAATTCCAATAAGGCTCTGTATGACTGAAGGTCCTGATTTGGGCACATGCTCCTCTTAGCTGGAGTCTCTGGCTCCTCTCTCCTGTTCCTCCTCAGGAGCATAAGGCAGAGCAGTGTGCTGGGCCTGAACCACCTGGGCACTAATGCCCTTCCAAGAAAAAATTAACACAAGGTACAATGGAACTCTCCTGCTGAACTTACGCCAAACACCCTTAACTGTTGTCACTGCCCAAATCATCTTTCAAGGCATAATTCAAGATTGTTTTCCTGTAGGGGCAATTATTAAGTGCTATTATCTGCATTTTACATAACTGAGAGAAATGGCTCAAAACTACTCAGAAACCAACCACATGGGCCAGGACTAGAGCCCAGCATTCCCAGCTATGTGCTCATGGAATGGTGTTACCAAAACTTTAATTCATAGCCAGTAATTTCAAGGAGTGCTTTTGAAGACTGAAATGTGAATTCAACAAAAGAAAAACACAGTTCTCTACCCCTCAGAAAAATCTTTCAAAACATATGTCACATGTTTCTGTCAAGTAGAAGAATAATACTTTCCTTTTTAATAAAATACAATAGTGATGTCAGGTGGTTCTCACCAATAAAGGCAACCTTTAAAGCTAATAGAAATATCTCCTTATCTATGAGTAAGTTTGGGAAATATAGGTAGGGATAATCAGAACCAATTATCAAAAAATTGACAAAATAATTAATACTTTTAATATTGATGACCTTTATTTTCCAGAAGTCTTTTAGTGGACTTAAAAGTCGTTAGTGCACGAGTAACATCAATCTGGAGATAAAAAGGCACTAATAACCCCACTGGCCTTAGAGTCATATCTGTAACACATGCTCTGCTGAGGGAGGAGGCAGGCAAAGGAGCAGTCAGCAGCAAAAAAAAATCACTGAGATTGTCTCAATTGCCTTCAGGGAACATTACAGACCATGGGAATATTGTCTGGGTCAAAATTTTAGGGTGTCTTTTGAAGGTTCCCTTAATGAGCTACCTGTACTGAATTCTTAATACTAAGAATAGACCCTAATTCTACAAATTTTTCACAAGGAAAATTTAAAGCAATTGCTGTAATTTATGTCCTTACTGTATCACTGTGCTGTTTCACCTGTAATGTGCTTAGTGAAAATTATGATAAAGCATGTATGCCAGATTTCTGCTTCTCTCCATCATTTAATTAAAATCTCTAATGTTCACAGACCCTATTAAGTACACAATATGGGTCATGACTCAGAGTGCTGATAACTCAGGTTATCAGCTACCTGCGAGATACCTGGTTTCCTTCTGCTTGCTAAAATGAATAAATCAAAGTAAACTCCTATCCTTGTTTTTGCAGGGCTTTGAAAACAGTAGCCAGTAGCATCAGTTATTAACAATTTCTAGCGGGCACATGATGTCATAGCAACCACTGCTAGATCTCACACATTTTAGAGCAAGGCTGCACTGCATAAGCTGAAACCAGGCCAGCTTGCTCCAACTTTCTTACTATGCAATTTTCTGACCAATAGACAGTGCCTGGGATTCTTCCAATATTTCTGTTAGCATGAATTAGTGAAGAAAGGAGTCTAATTGATGTGCTGTACTCATCAGCAAGCAAATGCTATCAATAAAAAATTAGTTTAATGGGCAATGTGTGTGCTTTCTGTAATGCTGCCACATTAATTGAAAACTAGCAGGAGAACAAGATGACATAGTTAGTGCCCATTAACCTGCTGGAATGAGAGCTATGTTGCTGATTGAGAATCATTAGGTTCTACCTGTGGTGACTCTTGCCAGTAAGAAGTAAAGATCTTAATAGAGCTTTTATTGCACTTGACTCTATTACACAGTAAATTCAGGCTGCTGATATTATGTGTAATTTCAGCGTCTAGTCAAACACTGTTGCAATACGTGCTCAGATTTTTGCCTTCTAAAGAGAAGTAAATTAAGTTGAAAGATGAATGACAGGAAAAAAGTTACTTTTTCTTCACTGCAGAGTGTGGCTTAATATATGTAGGTAAAAAAAAATTCAGTTTGATTCCTTCTAGACATTGAATTTACAGCATAAACTGCCATCAGTCACCACAGTCATCAAAATAAAGGGCAGCTGGATCACTGCGCTGTTTTTCTACTTTTTCTTCCTGCTTTTTGTGATACTTCTTTTCCTCCCTATTGTCTCACACATCCCTGCTTGTACTTCTGGGAGTTACACATACCAGTTGTGTGGCTAACAGTGTCTGGCTGTTACCCATCAAAAAAACAACAACAACAAAAAATTCTCATCTGAACCGTGTAAGAATGGCTGAAATGGTCTCGCTTTTCTTTTCCTAGTACAGACTCCATGAGAAATGGCAGTATAAAATAGTCATAAGAAAGAAGAGTGGATTATGTAACCTATACAGTCAAGACTTCAAAGAGCTGCAATTACTGCAACAGAATCAGTCTTTCTGTTGTATTTTACTTTGGGTCAATGGCTGTTTTTCTATTCACATGAATTCCACATTTGTACCTTAAAGCAGATTTCCTTGCTCAGGAACTTTACAGCTGTAATCCATATCTTGAGAGTAAAACACTCCATCTAAGTCAGCATCTTTAGGGAAAAAGTGTCTCCATTTATCTCATAAAAATGTGGAGATGTTCCTATCTCCAGCAAGAGGTGCAACCACTCCTGAATTCATTATCCTTCTAAGTTTGGTGAGAAAGGGCTATGTAGGGACAATGATTAGAGCAGACAGGTAACCTGTGTGGTATCTCCTGGTCTGATTCACATTTCATATGAGTATATTCACTGTGTTTAGAAAATCAGGACTAAATTTTTGAAATATTATTTCTGTGCTCTAAAGGAGAAGACAGATATAACTACTGAGGGCCAGAAGGAAATCTTCAGGGTTTATTAAGTGATCATAGATTACAAAGCCACTATGATGAACCAGAAATAATAGACAAGTGGGATTGTTTATTGCTGTAGTGGAACAGGATGCCAAATCACTTTAGACAGGGGTACTTTAGAGAAGCTTAATCAGATTTATGTTGTGTAGAAATGCAGAAAGGCATATGTTCCTACTCCAGCATATGGCATTTATCTATACTTAAAAGGGTCAAGACTGACTATCATTTAGTGGCCACGGAACTTTTTATAATAGCTAACTTTAAAACAAATATGAATACAGCATCCTAAAACTCACGTAGCCTGATAAAATGCAGATGCTCTCTGGAGTCTGGATCCCGGGGTATTAAAGCTTAATCAGTTTTGCATTTACAAACACAAACATTTTAATTTCCAATGTTACCATGAGACATGCAGTAGAAGTATTCTGCAACTAGATTCTCAAGCAAAAAATTCTTACACAATATTCGTCTGGGCAAAGTGATTACATTCAAATTCTCTCTCTGTCGTATAGTAGAAAATTACTTTTCTTTTAGTAGAAGATCTTTGTTACAAAATGCAATCTGATAATTCTATTTTCCAAATCAAGAAGCTGTACATTTTCTTCCAGCCACTAAAAATGTTCCAGAAGAAAAAGGTAATCTCATAAAAAGAAATAAAACCAGGAGATAATAGTCCAAAAGAAAATTCCTCATGACAAATAGACTTAGTGTCTTCACTACTCCTCTTCCCGAAGTCTGAATGCTCGGAGATGTGTCTGCAGATGATTCAGCAAAACAACATATATGAATATATATTTTTCTCCAAGTATTACTTGAGATTACATGCATCACTGATTTTATTCCCAACTTAAACAGGCTGGGGCCATTCCCTCTAAAAGGCAGCGCTTATTACTGACATGAAACATTTTAAAATATAAAAGGATGTGGGTATGGGGACAATGAAATCTTAGTTTTTATTTCTTGTGACTATCTAATATTAAATTAACTTCTCATTACATCTGCCCTTAGATATCTGGTTTGCAGTCAACAACATCAAGGAAATTTGTGGGAAAGGTATAGAAGAAAGCAAGAACAAAAAGAGGACAAAGCAAAATAGGTCAATTAACTTAAAATGGCTTGGTTAGAATTAATTATTATTAATCATATAATCATTAATTATTCTCTGCAATACTGTGTAAGTTCCTTGATGGAAGATCATTATAAACATGTATATTACAAAATATATTCCCTGAACTTCTATTAGATGAACAATACAAGAATTCACAGACAGCTACATAAAGTGAAAGACAAGCTCATTGCAATAGTAGGTGTTGTCAATATATTCTGCAAAGAAAAGAAAACTTGAGATTTTTAGGTCCCTTCTTACTTATTATAAGACTCTTCTTTTTAGGAGGTAAAGAGATGCAAAAATATGAGAGATGTTCTGATTAAAAATCCCACAATACCAGGTTTCTGTGAGAGAAAAGCCTGTATTTTTTATTTATAGGACTCATTTCAATCTCCTGCTTTTCTACGGCTCTAGCAGAATATAGTCCTTTTCACCAGAAAACTTTTTGCTGGATAAATTGAGAACACACAATGGATCCCACACCTCTGAGTTTTATGGTGCTGTGTTCTAAGGTGTTCAGGCAGCTCCTTCAGAATGGATGACACAGTAATAGGGTTCAGTACTGTTAAAAATGGTTTGCACAAATTATTTACATATATTATGGAAGCTCACTGTAGCCACTAGTGAGCTTCCATAGTAGTAGAAAAGAGTACAGAGCTTGTGAAACCCTGTTCCAGTTGCATCTGGAACACTGGACGCCTTTCTGAACTGTGCTATATATCAGTAACATAAGGATTATGGAATGCATTAGCAGTAATACCAGTAACAGCTTATAAAATGCTTATATCTTAAAGCCACTGCAGATGAGAAGCACTTTAATGAGAATCAGATGGACAAAATTATAAGAATTTGAAGTCAGGAATGGAAGAGAAACAGTGAATGAATTCACAAAGGTTTGAGACTTGTTACTTTCCTCAAACACATAGCTGACTGCAAAGCAGAAAGCCAGCCATGATGATACTTACGTCATAGCTTGATAAATGTATTCAATTCCATAGCGCATTGCAAATTCATCCACAATTTCCTGAGCAGCATCATCAAAGTAAACCTTCCAGGCCTCATCACCTTTCACCTCGGGGATTTTCACCACACCGTTTGACTTCACTTCCGTCAGGTAATGGAACAGATTCTAAAGGTAAGAAATGTTTCAAAAATGAAAGTTTGGCTTTTAAGAAGCATTTTGAAAATATTTCCTATATATTGTGTTCAATATGTTGTTAGGCAATTTTTGAATTATTTGTTTTTCCAAAGATTGGCTCAAACTAGTCAGCAAGCTTGTGATTCAGCACATTTTATCTTCTTGATATAAAGTCCTGCCTGTTAACTGGCACAGAAAGACTGCAACATAAAATAGAGCAGAAACTTCTCTTTTATATGCCCTTGTTAATGAATGAAATCATGATGTTGTAATACTTATTACAGAGTGTTTCAATTTCAATTGTATCTGTGACCAATAAATTTCAAATTCATTATTTAAGCCCTTCAGTTACAGGGAGCCAACAGAAATACTGCAGGTGCCTCTCTCATTGTGCAAGGTGTGCAACAAAGCTCAGGTTTAGTACCCTTGGGAGCAAAGCTGGGATTTGACATTCATGGCATAGAATTCTTCTCAGATTGCCTAGCTCCTTATGTATTCACAAATTTTACGACTTCATATGTATCCACAAAATCCAACAGATTTTATTTCCTATTTTCAGTGATTGGAAAAAAAAAAACCCTAAAACCTCAAAATACTTTCAGTTTTACTGATTAGCCCATAACTTTCTCTTGGATTCTGTTAAAGCATTTGAATATCGTCATTTACTTCAAAAGTCCAACGTTTGCAATTTCAGGTCAAAATCAATCAGCACAGATGCCCTAAATATCTGATTTTACAAATGGGGAACAATGGGATTTTGTGGCTACATGCTCATGGTGAACCTTCAGCCATGTATTAGCTATCAGCTTTCAGAAACTACTTGTATTTCCAGAATAGAATTTCTACATGGATCTCGATTTGAAGGAAGAGTAATCAACTACAAAGAAAATCTTTCAGAAGACACACCTATTTATCAGTGATGATTTTTTTCAATGTTGACAAAAGCAAACTAGACGAAAGGAAAATTAGATTTTATAGAGTTTATGTTTCTCCTTTTTCTCACTCTCCAAAATATGTATTACTGTAGAACAAAAGAAATCCTTTACAGTATACTTCTGTAATATATAGAAATGTTTGTATATTCCTGATGTTAACAATGATGTATCAAAGGGCTAAATCAAAAAACAGTACAGGTAGAGTTTATCTGGCTCAACCTCTTTTTCTAACACCACCTGGCAGGAATGATCTGTTTGTTGGTCTTATGTTGTTCTACCCTTGCCTCTGAACCCGATACTTCCTGAGCAATACAGAATGGGAAGTCTAAAAAAAACTCATCCTCAAGTACAGCAGCAGCTATTTGTTACAGTGCTCTAATGTTCTGTAGCCTTATTTCTTTATCCATGCAACAACTGAACAGTAATTTCTATACTGTATATTATAACTTCTCCAACATACCTCATGTAGACAGGTGTACTGCACATGATAAGGAGCAACTTTCTCCTCTCCTTCAATTTCAACATTGATTTTCAGTCTAATGGCCCCAGAGACAGCCGATTTATCTGTTCGCTTTTCTGAAGAGTGGAAAAATAATACATTAGTAACTACCAAGAACACATGTATGTCATATGAAAAGCTTTCATAAATCATTCTAGTTTAATCTTTTAAAGCTAGGGAGTCCTGCTGTTGCAAACAAGAATGTCTTTTAATACCTCAGACATGGTTCAGGCCACAAAATGGAATATCTAACTATGAAGTAAAGAATCTCTTATTTTATCTCCCACACTCAAACAAGGTTGCACAGCTATTTATTTACCACTTTCCCCTTCTCAACTGAAATTACTGTAATTTTCTACCTGACATCTGTACTAATTATTAGTATTTTCCTTTAGTTATGAAGACTTTACCAACAAGCTGGACTACTCTGAGTGTGATGGGTTGATTCTGGTAAGTGCCCACCAAAGCTGCTCTATCAGCTCCCTTCCTCTGCTGGACAGGGCATAGAAAATCTAATGAAAGCCCCATGGGTCGAGAGAAGGATGGGGAACAGATCACTCACCAACTACTTCCATGACCAAACCAGACTTGACTTGGGGGAAAATCAATTTGTTACCAGTGAAATCAGAGGAGGATAATGAAAAATAAACCCAGATCTTAAAACACACCTTCCCCTCACCTATCCCTTCTTCACAGGTTTACTTGATTCCTGATTTTCTCTACCCCTCCCTGCCAGTGGCACAGTGGCATGGGGCAGTGTGGGTTCTATCTTTCATTTTCAAATCAACCTGTAATACTTTAAAAGTCATACATTGGTACCAAAGCTACCAATTTTGAAGTCACAAAGCTAAAGACAGTACTCTACCTAAATTTGTTTTAAAAAAATCAGTAAGAATCATACCTAAATTATACCATACATCCATTTCTCCACTCAGTGTTCTTACTTCAATGATTGTTTGCCCAAGGAAATCATCTGATTCCTTTTTGAAATGCTGTTTTACTCTAGATTTGATATCATCATCTTCATCCCATACTCTTACTTTTATTCTATCTGTAGAGTTATGACATTCACTGGAAAAACAAAAATAAAACACAAAATGTGTGTGATATATGAACTATATTACTCTGTACTGCTGTCTAATTCATTAAACTCAGTCTCCACACACTTGCTTAACTGCATCAAATGTCAAAGCATAAACAATCTGCAATATCCAGAGGAAAAAAAGGCCAACCCAGACTGCCAGGGACAAAAAAAATCTATATATATGAGAATTATTACATATAAAGACAATAAATTGATTTAATCATATATACATAAAGATTGTATTTAGGAATGTCAATAACTGCTCATTAAAATTTTTTATTTGAAATTCATACCTCTTTATGCTATTATGTAACGAATACCTTAGGAAAGATACAGTTAGGTCAGGCTTATTTGTTTAGCAATGCCAAGTAGTACTTTGGAGTAATACAAAAAGGAAGAAAAAAATTAAAGAATATTTCCAGTGTGTGTCAGGAAGCTTTTGTTAAAAACCAAAAAGTATGCACAAACATCCCAGCAAGGAAAGAAAGGCAATCAGAAAAACCCAGGAAAATAAGGAGCTGCTTTTTTAAAAAGATACATTAATGTTCTTCAAGACCTCCGTTCCCTGGGAAGGAGAAAGAGTAGGGACCATGCCATGTTCTAAAAAATTTCTTGTAAATTTAGGTGGCTTACTAACACCTTCTGGGTTGAGCGGATTTGAGGAAGTGCTGGATGTGAGAGGGAATGAGGCGGCTTCACTTTCAATCTACAGAGTTCACAGAGGAAAAACATTTTTACTCCCAGCTGCACCCTGCATTTATTTGCACAGAAATGGAAAATAAACTCTATTACTACTTATTCCCATAAGGCACAATGAGGACTGTTTACTATTTGTTGGTGATGGCTTTTGATGACTTGATTGGAATATCCCAACACTGACTGCAGAGGTTTGGGTTAGTGAAAAAATTTCTGCTGAAGTTTGACTAGTACAGAGCTGGCATCAGTTAAATAAATCCATACTATACACATGCATATGAAGTATTGTTTTTAATCATTCACTAGTGCTACAGAAATATTTTTTATATTACATACATCTGTTTATCTTTAAATACGACTTTGAAGCATAGCTGCAAATTTTCATCTTCAGCAGGGCATTACTTTCACAGCTGATTAAGAGTTTTGACTCGAATTCTATTCCAAGCACTATCATTACTTAGCGATCTGTCTCTGTTTTCAGTGTTAAAACAGTAATACTACAACTTATCTTCCAAGCAGAACCCCTCAGGGGTATTCTAAGAATTAATTAGTGGTGGTAATGGGCTTTGGAAGTATAAAGTGCTGTAAATGGTATTATTATTTTCAAGGCCAATCAGACACTAAAAATGGCATGCACAGCTTTTACTCTGCCACACTGTGACACCATTCAGTATCACAGAAATCCTTGTGTCTGTCTGTATTCCAGATTTGAACTCTGCAGATAATTCTGGTAATTAAAATGCACACTGCTCTGTGATTAGCAAAACTAATAGAGTGCAGTTTCCTTTTGTCTTATTACTGGCTTCCCTGACATCCAACCAACTACAATCACCTAACTGAATCTTCTCCCATAGCTGGGGTTTTCATAAATTACCCCTTTATGTGAACTCCTGGTATCTGTTATGGGATGAACTCATACTGAGGACAGTTAGTATCTCATCTCTCTCTAACCACATATTTTCATAGAACATGACAGACATACTATTTGGCAATCTGGGAAATTTCTCTAACTAATCACAAAATTCAAAAGCTACTTGCAAGAACATACAAAATATAAGAAGATAGAGGTGAACCAGATAAGCATTGCTGCCTTAAGAAACTAGGCTATTTAATTCTCCCAAAATGTAGCTCTAAGTTACTACTTAACATTGCTAAAGTCCTGCATTGCATTTAGCTGTGCACCCAACAGAAATAATTGACAGGGGATTTCTATAGTGACATAGGGAGATCTGTCACTGGTGAGGCATTTATGTCACCCTCATCACCATACCTGTGCTTTTAACAGAATCTTATTCCTGCTTTGATTCTCTGGCAGATGCTGCATATAAAAAGTCATTGTGTACTTCAGCACAACATCATATTTCTATTCTTCTGAGACGACATAAATTTCCCTCTGATACACACTTAGTTGATAAAGAAATATTTATTTAGATGGTCAGGATTCCCTGATCTCCTCCGTTGTCCTCAGCATCCTTTTCTCCTTTAATCTTAGGTTAGTGAAACGTGGTGAGACCTGGCCCAACCAATGTGTTAACTCGTGCTCATCTTTGTGTCAAAACTTCAGCAGAGAGTCAGCTCTGCTACTTTTGTAATGTTCCTGTTCAGGACCACAAAAATAGCATGGATTTGTGTTTAAAAACTGAAGAGTGGATGAGCAAATATTTCCTCCTGGCCTGCCCTGTGGCAGTGTGACTGCCGGGAGCTACTGCTAAAGTTCCAGAGCTGTCTCTGAATGATCCTGCTCACCTGCCCAGACTCAGAAACAGTCCTCTGGAACGACATGCATGTTCTGCTTTAGTCACTGCTAACATCTGTCCAGAAGCTCTGCGTGGAATTCCTACTTCTGTTTACTCTAGGAAAATCAGCCCAGGGAATTAAAGGCTTGACAACATATGCTTGTTTCAGTGCTCCTCTTCTAGCCACTCTGCTTTATGTGCTCAGTAAAAGCATTCACAGAAGTGTGATAGAGGAAGACAAGAAATGAATTTTCTCTAGCACACAGAGAATAGAGGGTACTGATGTTTCTGAAAACTAGAGTATACGCAGTCTATTGAGAGATGCAAGACAGAAGAGACAGTTTTAATAATTTGCCAACAATCTGGTGACACTACATTACTTCTGCATTTCCAGCATGCCACACAGACATGAAATAATCCTCAGAGAATTCCAGCTTATTCTAATGGTTAGAGTAATAAAAATGGAATAAAAAAGTATCTTTACAACAGTACCCCAATGTAAATTTACTATTTGATGCACTGGCATGATTTTATTGTACATATCCTCTAAGAGATCTGCGCCCAGTGTTAAAATGACAACTAAGTCGTACTGTGCTACCCTCAGTAAGTTCAGGAAGCCACTTATTGCTATTATTACCCTCATGTTTATTATTATTGCCATTACTGCAATCCAGGACCAGATCCACGCCATTGCTATGTCCACTTTGTTCTTAAGGTGTTCAGAGACAGTTCCATGGTCCCTCAGGGTATGTCTCCCAGAATTTCATTAGCCCCACTGTTGGCAAACTTTTTCTGAAGTCTGATTTAAACCTCTCTAAATGTAATTTGTGGCTATTACTTGTTCTATTATACTATTACTAGTTCTATAATTCTTGTTCTACTATAACAGTAAGCATGGAAAATAGATTATTCCTTTCCTCTTTGCAGGAGAAAGGATGTGTTTAAAGACATCCTTACCTCCACTACTTGTCTCTTCTCTAGTCTGGACAGTCCCAATTCTTTAGCAGTGTTGTCACGGGCATGCTTTCTGATAAAGTAGAATGAGACTAATTATGCTTTTTCTTGCATTATTTTACTCTGTCATAACAAAAAGAGAGTTGTATAATTAATCTCGACTGACAGCAATTTGAAAAAAAGACTCAGACCATGTACGCTGTACTCTAAACCTGAAAAATATAATCACTGAACAAACAATTTATCATTGGAATTGCTTCTTAGAGGTGTTCTGCTCTCTTGATTTGGGCTGAGGCTGTGAGATACAGTTATTTTAATTAGCAGAATGTTTCAGGCTGATTATTGAAGAACTTTTGGAATAGATGAATCAAGTAAACTAATGTGAAGGTTTTATTACTCAATTGGTTTTATGTAATACAATTCTCTGTTATATACTCTTGCCTAGGAGGCAATCCTTGAGCTATTTCAACAATTTTGGCAAAACTGTGTTTAGATATTACTAGAAACTGGAGCACCATTTAAGCAGTTAACCACTCATCTTCAGGTGCTGTGAAGATAATATTTTTTAAAAGTCAGTTCAGCTGATCAAGAATGTACAAAATAACAGTTGAAAGGGACTTTGGTGAAGTTCTTTTGGCCACTGACAGTAAATATTGCTTAAAATGAATCCACTAATAATTTATTTCAGAATTAATAGTGTGCAAGTGCCATGCTTTACAGTAACTCTGAAGAAGGAACATCTACAGCTGGATGACTGAAATCAGTTTGAGCAAATGTTTTCATGCACTGAAGGGTAGCAATATAAATCCAATGAAGATATTTATTAGAGCCCTTATGCTGTCTTAGTGACAGCCAAATTAGGAAAAATAAATAATGTAAAATAATCATCCAGTTATTTGAAAGATGTCTATATTACACAATTGTATCTGAGGTATTTATGAATGGTCAGAAGAAACGTGGTACCTGCCAAGTGAGCAGGGTAATTTGGAGATGTGTGCTAGCCTAGACAACACTGTCAGAAAAAACTGATTTCTGTATGTCAGGACCCAGCTATTGAAAATAGTCAAGAAAAGAACAAGAGTAGGCTTTTATTATATCAATATGTATCAAGAAAAAGGTTTCTACAAAGCTGGAAACTATACAGCCAAAATATTTCTTCCTGTAATTAAAAAAAAAAAAAAGAAAATGCAGTCCCTTTTCCTGTATCAAATGCCACACTCAACCAGAAAGAGAAGGTGACAGCTGCAGGACCCTTCCTTTGCTCTGGCATTGAAAGAAACTCTCCTATCACTGATGTCTCATTGAAAAAGCCCCCAAACTTCTCTGTTATCTCATTTCTAATAATGCCAGGAGAAAGAATCAAAGCCCTTAGCACCTATGTTACATTCATTACATGAAAATCTGCTGGCCTATTTACTTCTCTACCTTGTGCACCAGAAAGCTCTATTTTAGTTATGCTTTATGAGGTCCCCTGCTCAAATCTATGCCAGTGTCCCATGGTCATTTAGCAGGGGGTCAGACTGCATTTTGGCATAAACATTCTCTCACTGTTGCCATGCAATCATATCTGGGTCATGTGTGGTTCTAAGAACAGGAACACTGCCCTCACTCCATGTGCTATGACAGAGCAAATGCACAGTGGGGAGCCAATGTTTTTTCCAAGTCCTTATTTTGGAACAGATGGGAAGATTTGAAAACATGTTTTGGTATGATAAGTATGCATAAGATTGTAAGATTTTTGAGACATCTTATTTCTAAATTTTATAATTTAAAAGTTATAGTGATGGTTAATATTAGATTTTCAACAGGATTTAAATATCAATTGCCACTAATAGAGCCTAATTTAAATAACATTTAAACATTTCCTGAGTCAATTAAATAGTTATATTGATTTACTTTAGATTTAATCTTCTGGTTAAACATTTATAGTTTATTTAATACAATTTAGAAATTCTCATATACTTTCAGCTGAAATCGAAAGCATTAAATAAGTCAGGGAGATTATTTCAGAAAACACATGTGCTTTTAAAATGTTGGAAAATGTATTCAGTGCATAGCAGCTGCTCAGGAGGTACATGCTATAGTAAGGTTTGGGAGTGGGGTATAAATATTATTCCTAGGGCAGTAGATGATAATAATACTTAGTGCTGGGGAAAAAACTTGAATATTTTCAAGTTTCCAGGGACTTTATTGTAGCCTGGCTCTCATCTTCGAGAAACTACATTCAACAAACTTTCTATGAAATTTTCTGAATTGCTCATCCAATTTTTGACATTATGCAATTCCTACAGTTAAAGTGCCAGAAAGTAATTATCTCCTGCTTTTGGACACTCAAAGCCATTCAGTGAGGTATGACACCAACTGTTACCACAGTAATGCAGCTAACTTAAAAAGAAAATGCTTTCTGGATAGAAGTAGCTTGTAAAAAGTTTCTAGGTGTCTTTTCTCTGAAGTACCTATTCATTTCTAAACAAGTGTTAGAAACTGTCAAAGGAATGGCATACATTGTTTAATTCAGCTGGCATTCTCTAGTTCCTTTTACAGACAAATAGAAGCAGCATCTTGGACCACAACTCTTTCACACTCAACCGAAACAATAACCTCCTCCTCAATAAAGTAGCAGATTTTGCCCAAAAACCAGGGAAGTACCAGATTGTAAGAAGTTAACGTGTCATGTTTTGACATTGCATCTTCTCAAAGAAAGCAGGGCTCTATTTCAAATGCCTGAACCTTCACAGAAACTGTCTGCACAGTTTATGTAGATAGGAATAGTGACAACTCCTTCCCTCTTTATAGGAGGAAAGAAATATGACAATAAACTAAACAATGTCATCATATGGTACTCTCTATAATTGACTCTCAGACAATGCTCTCTAAAAGTATGGACATTACAAACATACCAACCCTGAGCCTGGAGCACAACAGTTACTACCAAATTCCCTAGTTACACCTCAGAGAATCACAGTGTCAAATAAAAACACATTTACCTTGCATGGTCAGTATCTGGCATATAAGAAAGCATTTCTAATACAATACTTGGTATGTAAGGTTGAAGTATAAAAACTGTTACTTAAGTTCCCTTAAAGACTAGAATAATTAGACACCACCAACAGATCCCAAAAAAGACTTAATTATAAGCTGCATGATCACTGTAAGATAAAGACACAATAAGTTTTGATGCTTTCTCCATTCAGAACTTGCTAATTTCATAATGCTATAAATATGTATAGTGCAGACAAAACATGTTTTCAAATTAAGCCAACATTTCACTTGGTAGAGTTATATTATCTCAATGTAGATTAAAAAAAGCAATATCAACAGCATTTCTCTACTCACAAATAGAATTTTTCATCCCATACTGGATTCAAATTCCCAAAAATAGTTTTTGTTCTTCGCTTGTTTTTGCCAACTTGCACAGTAACATATGGGTCACTCGAGCCAGTTTTGTCCTTGGCCTGTAAGCCCTGAGCACAAAGAACTGCAACAAAGGAGAGAAATGTGCTTTAGCCCCCATAGCCTTTATTGCCAAGAAGTAAATGAGAATGACACCAGCAACAGGAAACAAAGGCCTCACTGTGAGGGATCCTGAAGAAAAGGTTTCTGGATTATTTTCCCAATGTCTGTAACTCTGGAGACTGACAAGGTTTGTCTAAATTACCCTTCTGGATTGTATAATATTTAAAAATATAGTTTAATGGAGTAATAATTAAAAAGATTCACTACTGAGCACCAAACAAATACTTTTCACACATAATTCACATACTTTTCTCAAACTTTGGTTCAGTCAAAATGGCAAGGAATATAATGTTGCATAACTTGTCTTGAGTCTGATAGTTCCCTAAAGTTCCCTGCCTCCAGTAAATAAATAAATAAAAAATTCCAAAATTTCTCCAAAGAGCCAAACTAACATTTCCAAGGTAAAACCTCCAATAATATAAAAAAATATATATTCCACAGTTCCCTGTGGCTTATGGAACTAAACATGAGGGACATTGCTGCCATTTGTTCTCTTAAGAGATGAACCATGACTTTTAGAATACTTTCTATGCTATCGCAGAGAAGGTGATAGTTCAGATCAATTATCATCAACTGTTTATGTATTTGCTATCCTTTCTGACAGTTAGTGTGGGTGTAGAGTTAATAGATATGAATTTAGTGGCAAAAATAAATACATACAATTCAATTTTCCATCATAATTCATAAAAGTGGAAACCTCAGGAGAAAGCAGAACTCTCAAAGAGCAGCCTACCAAACCAGAGAACTGCAGCTAAAGCACTTGCTCTTGGCTCTTACCATTCAGCAGCAGTTGGCTTTGTTATTTTGCACACATTTTTAAAATCATCTCAGTGGTAACATTGAGTTAACATTCTCTAATGTCAATCATCTTGGATAATGAAGCTCCCTTGGCATGCTCAGAAAACAATTACCTAAAAATGGCACCTTGCTCAGCAGATCAGCTCTTGGTGTAGGTTTAGTCATATGTGCTGACTTTAGTGAAAGAAGTAAAATTCTGCTATTCTTTAACACATTCAATTTCTGAAAACACTCTTAGGAATAAAATAGCATATTTTGTCTTCCCCATTCACTCAAAATCCACAGGGAAACTTTTAGAAGGCAAGGAAGTATCCCCTCTCCTACTTATGTAGTAGAATGAAGGGACAGTCTAGCAAAAGTCTTCAATGATCAAACTGTATGTGCATAGTGCCCTGAACACTAGACAGCCTTCAGTATCCTTTAGAGGTAAAACTAAAAATAAATACATGAATTAAATATGTCCCTAGTGCTTGGTGACAGTCCCAAAATTCCATAATTATTCTTTTGAGTTTCATGCACCACCTCTCACCCTTCAGAATAGCCTCCATTTATGCTGAGGTTTTAGTCCAAAAACTGAAATGTTCAAGTCAGAGGACCTGGAAATCTTCATGAGCAACCAGGCTAATGCAATTGGAAGCCATCTGGAATATGTTTGGAGTGAGCAGAATTATGCAACATCAGCATGTCTAAAATCAGCACCTTAGTCAAGCAACATGAATGGATAATAAGTTTCAAAACCAATGGGATCTGGAATTACAAGCTCAAAGGTTTTTTTAATCACTCCAAGCCTTTTTTTTTGTGAACTTAAACTCTTGCAGTTGGTGGCAAAAATCTCATCCTTATCACAGAAGATATTGGTAGGAGGTAAAGGAGATACATTATTTTTACTTGTCTTCCTTCCTATAGCAATAGAATATAAAGTGGTTTTGGCAACTTAAAACTCAACTCTTGCAGTTGGCATCCTATAAATTCCACTGTTTTTATATGCACCAAGTATGCAATTGAACACACAGTCTGTCTCTACTTATAAAAAAGTCTTGCTCCTGAATCAGGAAAGTAGGAAAGAAAGAGCTCTTAGAACAGAAGAAAATTACCTGTGATAGTTATTTTTGCTGACCATTTGGATGTTCCATCCAAAACACTTTGTTTTGCTGCTTTTGTATATTGTGCAAAATCTTCTTTAGAAATATTAAACATTTCCTGGATCACTTCAAACACCTCTGGTCTATTTTTCTCTCTAATCTTCATTCTTTCCTTCATAGCACTAATAATATTCTGTGTTTTGTCTTCTGCACCATGTTTGGAACTTTTCTCAGCTGCTCCTGAAATGAGAGAAAAGGTCACCATTGTTATGGAAAATTAACTTTGTTCTTTTTCTTCTCTAAGGTCTCCAGTTAACTCTTGGTGCAGCAGTACCTGAAGGAGATCTTTCTTTCACCTGAATAATACCTCATATATATTCTTTGTGATATCTAAAATTATCAGTTGATTTATTTTAACACAAGGAAGGGGTTAATAGTCATCTTCCATCAGTGTTATGTGTTATACATAAAATTATTTATTAAACCAATACTATTCAGTGTCAATCACTACTGTGGAAAAAGTGTGGGTTGAAATATCAGATACAAGTGATCTCAGACTGCCAAAAGGCTGAATTATATGGCTTCTTCAAGGAGTTTTTGGTGGCTACTAAATCTTGAGAAATCTTGAAAATCTCTTGGTCAGAGTACCTAATCTTTTTGAATGTGGAAGACTAAAATTCTAGCGATTAAAGATTATCCAGACTGAAAAATTAGGAATTAGTAGAAATAGAATTATGTGCTACCATAAAACAAAACACCAGTTAAAAAATTCTCCAGTGATTTTATTATAAAAGAGATGATTGCTGAGCTGTCTGGAAAACATGACAGGTCATTTTCAGAAGATGCAGGAGGGGACTTTTTTTCATTTTCTCTTATTTTCTGCCCTTAAAAAGCAGAAATGCAACAACATAACTGAATGATAAACCCTGGGCACAATCTGAATGGCAATAACATATTCCTGTTAGAAACCTTGTTGATTTTTGAGACAGTACAGATAACACTGAAATATGTGTTAAAACACAACTTTAAGTAAATATCTTTCTCTTTATACTCATTTATTGCAACTAGTTTTACATCTCCTATTGCTAACAATCTCTACTACTGTCTATCAACAACTCTTTTCATGCAGTATTGATCAAACTAATTAAGACAATAGTGTAACTTACATTGCACAGCAAGTTAACAAGCTCCTTTCACCCTAGGGACTGATACAAACTCAACATGATTGAAATAAATTCTAATTTAATATTGCACCTAGTACTAGAAAGGATGTCTTATTGAAGATGAGAGAGCTAATGAAAGTGCTACTGTTCTCTTTCTAAATCTAATTTAGAACAAGTTTATATATTGACCCCAAAGATCTTGAGATGTGAATTTCTACAGCCTACATTAGCAATCATTATATATTAAAAAAAAATCACAGAAGTTTGAAGGTGAATACATCCTACTGATTACAAGGTGGGCAAAAGAACAACTATGATAAAAATAACTACATTTCACTTTATGACACTGTTAGCATCAGCTTTCTCAGGAACAGAGATTTCACCAATTGGTCAATTCATTTTTTCAATGGAGAACAAGGAACACGAAATTTTCAAAGCAATATACTATGAACGCTGAACAATTAATCTGTTGCAAAAAATATGATAGGATGCTCAGAAACATTTGCATACTAATGAGAAGAGTGGGATCCCTTAGGCTTGTTAAATATTTTATCTGCAATTTGCCTTGTAGAGGTTTTGTTCTTTTAAGACTCAGTTGTTTGGGCTGGTGATATGGGCCAGGGGACAGCAGCCCAGTTTCAACCACAGTGCAGAATCACAATTAGTATGATTAGGAAGCTTGATTTAGACATTGATCACTGATTTATTGTCCATGGGGTCAGTTGCTCTGGGAAATTTTAATTGATTCCTGAGCAGTGCAAACCTTGAGCATCCATCCTGCATGGCACCTCCTCACACAGAGAACACAGTGAAAAGAAGGAAGAACTGAGTGAAATATGTATATAGTTTTCCTGCATGTAGAAGCTCTGGAACATAACAACAGTGAACAGTGTTGAATAACTCCAGAGTATGGAAGCCCATTCCATTCCAAAACCAGAAAACTTCCAGGTCTTGATTTTCTATTGCTTAGAATCTTGTGTAGTAATTGTGTTGTAATTTAAAAATAGTTTCAATACACCTGATATATTTTCACAGAAGAATGTGTGGTGGCTAGAAACAAGCTAGGCAAGCAAAAAGTGAAGCAAAGTTTGTTTTGCTTTAATTCTAGCGCCAAATGGTTTACTGACTAAATTTTTTTCCCTTGCACATACAGTATTTAGTACTTTGAAGGGACAAGATCGTCCTTACTGTTTCATATTTTTGACTAATATATAGCACATCAATATGACTACAGTAAGCAGCAGGAATATTTTAAAAATATTTCCTTTG
Organism: Camarhynchus parvulus; assembly: GCF_901933205.1. Taxonomy (NCBI): domain Eukaryota; kingdom Metazoa; phylum Chordata; class Aves; order Passeriformes; family Thraupidae; genus Camarhynchus; species Camarhynchus parvulus. The sequence continues at coordinate 7,793,247 of NC_044580.1, forward strand.
ACATTTTTTGTGTTTTAAGTTAAGTAAAACAAAGAGGGTTCATGTCAAGTAATAAATTGCTCCAGATATTGCCATAGACAGTGGAAAGTAAATAATTCACTGATGTTAGCAAGCATTATTTTGTAAAAGCCCAGTAGCATTTGACAGATTTCAAGGACAAAAACAAAACTAACAGCAGGTTTTCCCTAAAGCTTCTGGCTAGCTTCTCACCTGAGGACCATCAACACACCTTCACTGATTTTGGGTGATCTGGTCCCCCATTTCAAGGTATTGCTGAGCATACACACAAAATCAAAAGGTGTGAATTCATACAAGACTTCAGCTATAATGAAATACTCACTCTGCAAACAGTCAGCATTTAGGAGGTCTTGGCACTTCTCGTGGCATTTGACACCACATTCAGTGCATCTCATGCCTTGTCTGGCTATGCCCCAAAGGAGGCCTTCACATTCATAACAGTATGTGGGAGTTGTAGCTGTCCAGATTTCAAAGTTATGAGGTGTAGTTGATGATATTGGATAGATCAAAGCCTGCAGGGTCTTCTTGAAGACATGGATTTTCTGTTGGGTAAGAAAAGAAATATTTCAGGTGTATTGTATAACACAAGTGAACTATTTCTAAACTGTATGCCATTTACACTTAAAATGTTACAAAATACCAGAATATACATAGAAGTATAAAATAATTGGTAAAATACTGATTTACATATTTTGCTTTACACTTTGAAAAGAACTCTGCTTGACTGTTTTGTCTGATTACACAAATAGCAGAGTTAAGTTGGAATAAAGTTACTCAATTAACACAAAGTCATATATATATATTTTTATATTTTGAGGCAGAAATAAAAAAAAAGCAGCATTGCATTCATTTGGGCATATTAAGTAGCTACCTAAAATTAATTCTGAATATTTAAATATTTCCTATAGGGACTTAGACATACTGCACAAAATGCCTTTTGATTATATAAAGCACTACCCTCTAAAACCAAGTGTCTATATAATCTCATCAAATAAAAGCAAGCCAATTGCAGGGTTCCATTTTATCTGTATTCCTATGACAGCATACTTACTACTTCATTTTTAAGCATCAAGTTGCTTTTCACTATAGACAAGAATGATCCATACTCTGAAAAATCCAGACCCATTTCTTGGACTGTTTTGGGTTAAAACCCATGACTAGCTGTACTACAAGAACAGTTATTGGCTATTTACTGATTAGTACCATAACAACTTCAGTCTCAGCTCCTTAGTACTTAATAAGATGAAAAAAAGGAGTCCCTGTAGTTTTGCACACAAGACCTTGGCTTGTATGGGCACAATGCTCTGGTTTATTTCACCTTTTTTTCAGGCACCCTGATCTTCTAGGTCCAGACAATTTATTTGGAGTAAGAAGAGCTCAGCAGCCTGTAGTCAGAACTTGGCACCAAGCTTAGGTTGTTTGTGCCTTTTTTAGGGCGTGGGTGTTCACTAAATGCACACGTGACTGCCATGAATGTATTACAAGTTCTAGATTCCCTTATAAAGGAATAAGTGTTTTGTTTAGAAAGAAGAAACTGTATTATAAAACATATCACCATATTATTATTTTAGAATAAAATAATAATCCTGTCACCAGAATGTCACGATATTTCTTATTTTAGAAAGAAGAAACCATATTATAAAACATATCACAGTGGGTTATTTCTGAAAGTCTCCCTGTCCCACCTTGTCCTCCTCTGCTGTGGATATTATGCAAGGTAGGTCTAATGCTGGCTATAAAGCTGTGGCAAGGGAATAAGATTTTGGAATTTGTGTGGTTTGTCTATTTTTTTTTAATATCACTGCCACAGTTCTGACAATACAGGAAGTAAGGCAAACTTATTCAGTTAAACATTTGTTAACACTCCCTTATCTTTCATATTCAGCTGTGGTAAATGTATGCCAAATGAAAGATATTAACCTGTCTAAAAATATGCTGACATATTCTTGGTTTTATGTACCTGCATCTCTACTCAAACTTGTGAGATATTCTGCTAATAATAGATTGTCTGATAAAAGTCATATATTCTTTTTGTGTGCACATCTGCATAATGTTGCACAAAGTCATCAATCAAAGGACTTTTGCTACCATGGGGAAACCAGTACCATGTAGCCACAGGGTAGCCATTGACTCATAGGATCAAGCACTAAAAATAATAAAACCAAATATTAGGTAGCTTAGGCTGCAGCAGCACTTACTGAAACTAGTAGTTACTGCTGAAAACAATATCCATCCTGTGGAGCCTGGCCAAAGATATATGGTGAGACATTTCATGGACATCTGATCTGAGCACAACTGAGAACAATGAAGAACTGAACTAAGAAAAAAGCCTGATACCGCAGAAAAGACCCCCCAAAAAAAAACTGAATTGCCCTCCAGGGTGCTTCTCAGCCTATCATAATAATTTCCCTGAAAGCAAGCAAAGGTGTGCACCAGTTTGATTTGGCAGAACCTAAGAACTGTGATAGTAATGACCACCTAACTCTGGAGAACTAATTTTTGTATATCACTCCACTTTTGCCTTCTGTGTTTCAGGGACCAGAAAGGAAACTTTAAAATAACCTAGTGAATTTATACAGCTTGCTGCCCTTTCACCCTGTTAATCTTCAATGTTTTTCACATTATAAATACTTCCAGAATTTTGCCAGTAACTTTTACATTTTTCTGAAATGTCAGTAAGTAATGAAATTTACCCTCAACAGGCCTTAAAATAAACCTTTGAGGGTAAATGAAGTTCTCAGCTGAAAGATACAATTTTGCTGCTGAACATGTTCTTTCCCCTGTTGTTAATAAAGCAAATTGCAAAGAATAATTTTATTTCTCTTACTATCTAGAGGCTTTCATTCCTATTACTCTTCTCTGTTTAAATGTTTTTGTTATGTGAATTACAGAGCATGACAACATGGCACTAATAACTTCCAGTATGACTATATAACTAATAACTGGTTTGGCAACATTTAGCACCACTAATATATAGGAGAATTATTTAGTTATCTGCTTATCCTCTAAGGGGAAATTTACTTCTGTCATATTCTACCTGAAATACTTGATGATGTCATTGATGTATAATTTTCAAAAGTGTGCAGCTCTGTCTTTGTTCAACAAAGCAATTAAATGGGTGCTCAAATGAAAGCATATGTCTAAGTATTACACTGTTTAAAATGTCTTTGGGTCTGTGCTTGAGAACACACAAACTTAGTGTGTCATGAGTGTGTTGCACCAAAAAGATAGCAGTGACAGGTGGCAAAGCTCAAAGCCTTAACCTCAGGGTGTAATTTTTTGAGTAGGTGGCACTTGAGTTTTAATAAAGGCATTAGTTCAAAGAATTTTCATACTGAATTTAATCAGCCAAATAACCCACACCCACCAGAGTCATTAATATTCCCTCCAGAAAAAAACTTGGGGAAGGTAAAAACTAGAAAAGCCCTAATCAGAGGAATAACTTGCCCAAAGGGAAGTTTTTTCCTTAAATTTCATTGGTGACTCCATTTCTTCATCTGCATTTCACATCTTCATTTTGTGGAGAGTATCTGGAGAATTCTTTTATGCCTGAAGATGTCTGTCCTTTTTGTTTTCAAATCTTGCTCTACTCAGTGTAATGATGCCCTAGGTTATTAAGTTTGGCTGGCTACTTAGAGAAGTAGAAAAGTAACGCTTTTATCTTGTTTTAAATATCTTGCAAGAGGTTTTACTGGCTGTATCCTTAGATTTGTCTGGGAAAGACACTCCCTGGCCCTTGGTCTGTGTAGTGAAGGTGGTGTAGGACTGGTTTCTTTTATTCACCTTTTTACATTTTCTCATCAAATGAACTTTCATGTGTCTAAATTACATTTGCTACCTGCCTTTGGACTTATATTTTTATTTCAAGATTGCTTAAGAAATAACTATTTCTGGTACACAGTTTTTCAAATGGCATGGTTCAAATGGAAGACAAAGAATATAGAGGTATAAAAATACATTCAAATGAATTTTCCTTTTCCATTTCTCCTGAATCATAGTTCAGTAGTTAAGATCCCACAGTTCTCCATTTTATCAACCTTTGCTGCTATTTTGAGATAGCAGAATAAAATAACTACTGCCCCTACTGGAAGAATATTTCAAACACCATCTGTTTTCCACCTCAGCAATCCATCCCTGAGCACCACCATATTATAACTTCCTTATTACCATATAAGCACAGAAAGTTCACAATAAACCAGGTAAGAATGATGGATATCAATATTTGTGCTACATGTTCCAGTTCCCAGAACACCTGTCAGCATTTTTTGTTCTCCCATTCTTCTACTATGCACCTCGACAACAATGTAAGAAAAATTCAACTCTTCAATTTTCTTCAGAATAGGATGTATTTTAGAAGGCTATGTATGCACTAGCAATTTGAGGAACACAAAATGAGCCTGTATTCCTTCAAATTATTGCTTTTGCTTAGTTCATATATAAATCTTGTGTCACACTTTAAGTATTCCTGAAGAAAATGGCACCTGTTGTGTTTTTGTTCGAAAAAATGTCTTTTGTCAAATCTAAGAAATCAGTAATGGACTGCACAGCTCATGTATTTTACTAGATATTACAGTATGTGTTTTCAAAAGACTCTTGTGGTTACTTCTTGTACGAATTATATATTTCTTCTAGAATCACATATGTTATTAGCATGAGTTACATTAAAAAAAACCCAAATAGTTTCCCAAGGACTGGGAAAAATGATCATAAAAACCCATCTTGCAGACCCCTGTCATACTGATTGCACTCACAGTATGATGAAGATAGAAAGATGATGAAAGACTGCAGGTAAACACGGCACAGCTGGACAATTTAAAACAAAAGGCTTCCCCAGATAGCTGTTTTGTAAATCAAAGGTTTTCTTGGTTAGTCCCCTCTGTGACCATCATGGATGTGAGTCAGCAGAAGCAAACCTGGTCTTGCTACTGTGGATCAGGCAGAAAATTCTGCTCAAGTTCCCTGAAAGTTTCTACACAATAAATGGAATACATTCCATTTCATCCAGTTTGGAGTGTGTAACACTGAAATAATTTTTAGAGATCTTTGAACAAAAATTTCTGTTACCTGAGCATCTTAAACCTGTCACTGAAAACACTTACCATTTCTTCAGTGTTTATGGAGGTCCGGATGAGCATGGCCATGGAAATACCAGATTTCCGAGCTGCAAGGGTCTGTTTAGGGCAAATGCAAAAGAGTCAAAGAGTCACCAATTATACAAGTAACAGCAGCTGTTGAATCTAATGGAAGGCAAATATTACTTGATTATACTACTGGATGTAAACAAAACTGTAGAAGATACAAAACCTTTTAGTTAATGTTTGCAGCTCACAATTTTCAGGGTTTCAGTACATAATGGAAGTACACTTCCCATCATCATTACTGTTTCTTTCAGCAGTGCCCAGCTGAATTGCCATTTCTAATACAAAACCTGTAATTCAGAGGTTTGTGACTCAGTTTTTTTAAACCACAGGCTGTCACTGTTTTTCTGCTTTGCCAACCAAATTAATGTGGTACAAGGATAGGCATCCTGCCCTAATTTGGAAGCCGACTGTGCCTGCAGCAACTTGGGAGATCATTTTGCAGTAGTCTTATGGTTCAAGTTGTCAGTCTGGATAATTTTTTGTAACCCACTGAGCATTTTTAAATGGTTTGTATGTATATAAAATGCTACTTCAATAAAAAGACCTCAAGAAATCTTAAAGTGTTATTTTCCTTAAAGAAAATATTAATTCAATACTATGGATAGCTGTACAGAGAAATACTCTGGTTATTTGAGACAGGAAAAGAGAACAGAACTCTGTGTCAATCTGTCTTCATTTGGCCACATGATGTTATTGGTATATGGAAAACTTCTAGTTCTGAGGACAATTCATTTGGTTGTAGAGATGAACTCTTTTGAGCTAGAATGGTACATACAAAGGGACTGAAAAAGAAGTAATTTTAATATACAATAAACAAAAAAAAAATTATATTCTTTATTGCAATACCCCAGAAATTTAAATGGGTCCTTGAGAATTAACTAGGGAGTATAATGATCAGAAAGGAGCCTGGGGCAATGAATTCTGTGTGTATTACAAATAATATTTCAAATCTGAACATCATTTCTGCTATCAATAATCCTTTTGCCCTGACAGAAACAGATAAGGTTTATTCCACTGTGCACAATATCAACAATAACACTGTTATATTACTGGACTGCACCAGGAGTGTTGTTTTCATTCCTCCTTTCTCTTAATCTAAATCATTCCAAGTGTGTTTGTACACTTGTGCCTTATCTCTGTTCTTCTGTCATCCACTATCTGCTTTGTCATGCTTTGCTGCCCTCACGGTCTAGCAGTGGGTTGATCAATTATACCACCCACTAACCACAAGTCTGTTGTTGCCTTTGTTGTGAGGATACAGATTTTCACCTAACTGTGAAGTGGGTCTCTGTAGTCCATAATTACAGAACTATTACAGCAAAAGTTCAAATGATACTTTGTATGTGACATTCTTATTTTTGTGAAATGCATACTGGGCCAGAAGCAATTTAGGCTTACATCAGTGAAGGAACTGCATCATTAGTCTCTGGATGAAGAGACAAGTCCAATTTTTTCCAATTATATACTTTTAAACACTGCTATATTTAAAATGGATTTCTATTTATTTATTTATAAGATTGTTCAATTTTAATTTTAAATGTTCACTTTCCCTAATTCAATTTTCAATAAGTTTCTCTTGATGATAATTAAACTTGCAGACTGACACAGAATTATTAATCTTGTGAAACCAATTAGAGGGTAAGAAATCATCCTTGGCTTAGTAGTATTCGATTCATCTCCTATTACCTTCCCTTTTTTTTCTCTTTTAAACTCAGCAATTTACCAACTCTATGCCATTAATTTGCTATCAGATTCTCCATTCCTTATTATTAAGTAAATAATCCTGTTTACTTCTCTATGACCATCCTTTAATTCTATGAATGTGGGAGATGCCACGGGTATGTGTTAGTGAGATTGACAGCCCAAGGAAAGATTAGTGTTCAGGCTTTGTTTTTTCACACTTTTTGTATCAAACACAATGCTACAAGACCCACATATCAAAGCTAAAAATGGCAAGTGAAAATGCTTTTGGATCATTAAGACGAAAAGAAACAATTTTCATAATCAGTAGAGTTCTGGGTTTTAAAATATTGTACTGTAAAAGCATCAACTTTTTGATCCTTCTTGAAGCACAGGTTTTTGCTCAAAGTCTTGACAAGTAGCCATGTAGATTTACTTGCCTGCATTATGCCTGTTTTATAGTTTCCATGTTCCCTACACTTAGGAAGGGTCTTAGGAAGACCCTTCTAGGTCTCAGTTGCACAATCCTGGCCATGCCAAGCAATAGAGGAATGTGAGCAACTTGTCAGGACAGGAGCACAAAGGGCATAAGAACATTAACCTCAAATATAGGGCAATGACTGCTGCTGTGTTCTGTCCTCCAACAATATCAAAAAACATGAGCCAGCAGAACTGCAGTTTCATGCTATCCTTGTAAGTCAATAAACAGATACTATTTCCTGTGAGGAAAAAAATGGGGAAGCAATTTTGACCCTGTCATGTGTCCTTCAAGCCCAGTTCTCCCAAGGGGTGCCCTTGGCATCATGGATCTTTACTATTTTCTTCTTAATCAGAAATGTGTCCAAAATTATAGCACAGTGCCCTATATAAAATAACAAAACCTAATAGGAAACAGATAATTAGGGTGTTCTCAATAAAGTGTTTGTCATGTTGGACGAGAGTGATATCTAGAGGGATTTGTGATAAAACTGTAAATTTAAAAGTCATATGGATTAAATTTACAGAGATTTTAGTGAAAAAACCCACAAGGATTATTTCCATTTACGTATCACTGTCAGAACAAGCTACATCTAGAAGAAAAAGCCCATAAAATGCTTCTGCTCTAAAACACTGAAGTTGGTGGTAATTCAACATCATGAAGCATTGAACACATAGCAGTGTCACTTCTTAAGTATGGAATGAAACAAGGAGGAGTGAGCATTTTGGAAAGAGAAAGGGGGAAAAGCTGCCAGATTTATCTATGGGAAACAAGGTGACAGGTTATGAACACAACAAGAAAACTTCTTCCCCTATTGCCTCTCTGTTTTCAAGCAGCAGCAAGAAAGAAAGGGAAGTGCAGCTCATCAGCTGGAACTTCCAGCAAGTCCCAAACGTCAGAGCATCAAAAGAATATGGAGAGCAACAGGATCCTGCAGTGTTTCACACCTCTCCCTTAACAGGACACAGAACTGGTCAGCAGTTTATACTTGTGTACCCTCTCAAACTGATGTCCAGATTCTACTTCATGTCTTTCCTTAGGTAAAAATTTGACTTTCAGAGCATAAGGACTTTATGTGTTGCTGAATTATGCATATATGAAAAAAATTGTCACAACAAAAATCCTAGCAAAACCTCCAAACAATAAGAGATTATAAAGCAGACCATTGTCTATTTAATTTTTAATTTGTTTTGAAACTCTCTAATACAGGATTTAAAACAAATTAGTCCCCTTTATGCTCAAGGCCTTCTAGACTACCTAATAACTTGTATCTACACTGTCTAATTTATTATCTCCAAATTTGCCTTAGCAGCTTAAATAAATAAATTAATATAATTAGAAGTCGTTCTAGCAAAAACATTGAAAAATGGTAACTGTAAGTAAAAGCAAATTGGATTCAAGCTACAATTACATGTTAAATGATCAATTTTGTTGAGGGGAAAAAAAAGAGAAGAAGTCTCCTATCACAATGGAATAGGCAAACTGTGTCTTGCACAGCTGAAACAGCCAGAGGAGCAAACAGTCAGGCTCATGTAACTGTTCATGACTGCTGGCTGTGCCATGCAGTCCTCATTTGTCTGGTTTTACAGAGGGTTTCAATTTTCTTCATCATATTTCCTTTTTTCCTTTAAAAAAAACCTACACACTGCTATCAGCAGGAAAAAAAAAGTTGCAGACAAACCATTTTTCATCACTTTAGAAATGCTGATATTATATTTTATATGATGTAAAAGTTACTCATTAGAGATGAATGTGACAAAAATTTCACTGTTTACAGCATTTAAAATATGCACAGTTTCAGAACTATTTCTTTTTGAGCAACTACAGGTATATCACTCTAAGGATATCAACTTTATTATTTTGGAAGACAGATTTGTACCATTTCTTGGGGTGCTGGGGTGGAGGGGGTAGGAAGGAAGACAAAATAACTGGAGAGGAAGTAAGGTAGTGAGGGAAATTACTTAGCCCTGCCCCACAATTTTTCTGTCAAAAAGGTTGATGTCTAATACTCAAATACTTAATAGAACTGCAGTATTGAGCCCAGAAAGAAGATTAAGAAAAAAAGACAATTCAGCTCCACTACACAATCATTACTGGACATAACAGTCATCATCTGCTTTTTCTTCATATCTGTAGCAAAGACAAAAAAGCATGATCTGTCCAGCCTCAAAGATAATTATATTGTTATGATTTCCATTTAGTAGACTTAAAAAAGCCCTCACAAATATACAAATACTTACTATGTTATGATTTATCTATTTAATGTATGAATATTTTTATTAGGAATATAACTGAATTTGCCTATCAGTGATTAAAGGAGTTAAGAAAATGGACTGCTGATAGCAGAAATAATGTAAAACAGTCCAGGTATTTAGCTGACAACAGACAAAACTAGAGAATATGACATCTGCAATTTAAATGAATATCTTCTTTATATGAATCTTTAAATTACCGTATTTGAATTCCAGCCTCTATAAATGTTTTTATCACGGAGACACTTACAGAAAATTTTTCAGTGCATTATCATTTTAGCTGAAACAAGCGGTTGTTTCATCTGGTGTGTTCACTTCAACAGACTGCTTTACAACAGCAGCAAAGATTCACAAATTATTCTTATGTTCTTATAATCAAATAATAAAGTTAGGGAGCAATACAGTCTTGATTGATCAAAAGAAGAAACTGCCTGATTACAGTGATTACACAGTATAAAATCACCTTTAAATTTAATAAACACAAGAATTTTCTAGAACCTTCATAACATTCAAAATGATGACTAGCATTAACAGAAGCAAAGGCAGTAAAATAGAGCTACCTTTCTCTGCGGCTGGGCAGATCACCACACCTATTTGGCCACTGAGATAAAAACTTCTAACCTCCACTATAATTATTATTTTTCTCCCTGGTTGTTCTCATCTCAACTCAAGCTCTAAAGAATCCAAAAGAGAATACATTTTTTCAAAAGCAGAAGTTATAGCAGTTCCATCAGCAAGTGTACTGGACTCGTTTTCCTGGCTCCACAGTAAACAGATCTGTTCATGCTCTCTGTATTGTTACTGCACTTGAACCATCACTTCTCCTTGCACTCTCTCTCTCTCTCTCCTGTACCAGATACGCTCTGCCAGAAGTCTAATAATGACCCATGACTGCAGCAAACAGAACTATTCCTGCAGGTGGATTTTCACTGCCTTATCCTCTCTAATGACTGAATCTAAAATAAGCAGAGACTCCCAATGCATTAGCATACAAAAACTTTTCATTGGTTTAGGAGGAAGAATGCATCCAAAGGAGGGCAGTGAAGGTGGTGGAGGGTCTGGAGGTGAAGCCCTGTGAGGAGCAGCTGAGGGCACTGGGTTTGTTCAGCCTGGAGGAGATTGAGGGGAGACCTCACTGTAGGTACAGCTTCCTTGTGAGGGGAAGGGGAGGGACAGGAACTGATCTCTGATCCTTGGTGACAGTGACAGGACACAAGGGAAAGCCCTAAAGTTGTGTCAGGGGCGTGGTTTCGGCTGGGTATCAGGGAAAGGTTTTTCCTCCAGAGGGTGGTTGGGTACCAGAACTGCTCCCCAGGGCAGTGGTCACAGTATCAGCCTGATGGTCCTATGCAGGCCTGGGAGATGGACTTGATGATCCTTGTGGGTCTCTTTCACCTCAACATATTCTATGCTTCTGTGTTGAAAACTGGATTTTTTCAAAATGTGAATTCATGAAAACAAATGGGAGTTATAGATACCATCTTAAGAAAACATACGGAATTTTGACAAACATTGTATTGAGATACAATGCTGAAAGCATGAAAATCATGGAGTGAAACTGGAAGTGCAGAGGGACTAGGAAAATAAGAAAAAATAAAACTGATTGATACAAGAGAATTTAAAAGTAGGGAACACTTCGAACTTCTCTTTCTCTAGGTGTCTAAGACTTTCTAATACCACAGGGGAAGCTTCATGATTGAGACCTAAACTTTGTGCTTCTATCATCAGGAAAGATATTTGGAATATACTGACAACTTTTTAACATAAACTTCTTCCATCAATTTTGGTATACATGATGCAGAGGAGAACACATTCACATAAGGCATCACTTTCCTTATGATTAAATTCTTGGTCGTAAAATAATTTTAACTTTCCAATAGAAGGTCATAATAAAACACGATATTAATGCAATCTGTAACAGCTACTATGGTCATTTCAGAACATTTATAAATATAGAAGTACTTACCATAGCCTTAAAAATCCAGACAAGATAGGAAAGAAATTATAGAGAGTATTAATTTGTCAGATTCATTGCACAATGAAGAAAATAAATTATATTTATTTTAGTCAGCATCAAAAAAGTCCAGCACTCATTTCTAACAGTATTATTTCTGTTTTTCTGAAACAGTCATAAGTAAGCATAAGAAAGGATCATTTACATTTATTTTCATGTCTTAATGGATACTGAGCTATACCTTTCTGTAAGCACTTCCAACAATTAAGAACAAAGCAGAGTGCCATTTAACATGCCTTAAAGAATCATAGCAGGACAATAGATTATACTCATTTAATACAAATAATAGCAGACTGGCTGCTGTCAAAAAGATGGTTTAATGAATGCAGGCTCTACTATGCTGTGCAGTGTAATTTCTCATCAATTTCAGAAGCAATTCTACTCTAAAATGGTTGCTGTGCTTTTTCTTTTTGACTGCTCAGACAGTGTGGCAGATCAGCACAGAGTAACTGAACACAGAAATTGAGAAAACATTGAGCAATAATAGACAAAGGCTGATCTTTTAATGACAATAACAGCAATCATTTACTTAATCTAACACCCAATCACTTCTTTGTAGTGAGAAATTGGTTTGGGAGCTCACCATCATCAGAGACTAAATATGTATTTTATTGAATTATGAATTCTATACTACAGAAAAAGAGAAATGTGAATAGCACTTGAAATTCTTTGGGGCAGAGAGACTCTTCTTAATCTTGTTTAGACTGGAAGTCAGAGGAGCTGCCATTCTCAAAGGAACTGCCATTCTTTTCCACTGAAATTTCTTTTCTTAAATTATTGTTTACAATGACTGTTAAAAATCCTGATTACCTCACCTTGTAACTAAAGTATGTATAAATCTTTAAAATATTAACAGTGAAAAGGGCTGCTTTTTAAAAAGGAACTTTCTCTCTCTTTCAGTATCAAAATATATCAAGTGAAACAATACCCCAAACAATAACATCTTTGTGAAAATGAGTAGCTTTTTATTGCATGAAATGCACATTTCTTGATTACACCAGTAATACCTAAATATCCAATGAGATATTCAGACTTATCTAGTATATTGTAACAACTGCCTCATTGACTTTTACTGCCCTCAATCCATTCTCTCAAGACTCCTTTTTTCCATAAAACAATTGTTGCAAACTGGCATTCTGATGCACAATAGTAATTACAAGAAAGACCTGCACAACTGGCAAATGAATCAACAATTTCAGAAGTTACTCACCACATCTCGAACAATGGGAAAAGATTTCTTTCTTCGTAGGTCTGGCATGCTGTCAATTCCATACAGTCCACGACTGAAAAATAAAAAAGCAAAGAAGAAAATAAAAACATGGAGCTTATAAGACTACATCCTTAAGAACTGCCTATAGTATCTCTATTTACAGTTAAAAATCAAAATTAGCAGTTATCAGCCAAAGGCATGTGCTCCAACTGAATAACCAGTGCAAGTCTTCTTGGTGCTTTTTCTTCTGGCATTCACCCAAAGCAGAGTAGCTAAAATGTTGCTTAATACCTCCTAAAACTTCTTTACCATTGAGTTAGAAATTATAAGAAAAGCTTTCCATCATAAGTTCTTGTATATCTGGTAGTTCAGATGCAGCCTAACATTACATATTGAACATCATTGGTGTCAATGACTATTGTTGTATTAAATTTGATACAAAGTTTAAAATATCTAGCTAAATACATAATCACATCTCAAATAACTCCATGCAACTGTGGAAAACAGAACTTCTCACATTTTAAAATAATTCCATGGTGACCATCATTATTTTACTCTTGCCTAGTTTGAGCTTTATAATTGAGCACACAATTAAACCCCAGTTATATCTCACACAGAACTTGGAAACAACAACAAAGGGCAACTTAGAGTCACTTCAAAGAATAAAAGGCTGACACACCAACAGAATTTAAAAGAATACATATTGATCTGGATAACAAATTGGCCTCATTCTCTCTGACTTTTCCAAACAATTAACACAGGTATCTTCCTGAACTTTTTCCACAGAGGGTTTTGGAAGATCTCCATATACCTTGTCAGTTCTAATTCAGAGATACTTGGAAATTCTCAGAGAAGCTAGGATATCAGATTTTTCAAGACCTAACATGTTCCTCTGCAAGGTCCTTTGTTGGCACTGCCTCAGATACTTTTTCAGTTCTTATATTTCTATCTCTGTGTATATAAAAACTGCATTCACTACAAAGAGTTTATTATCTGAAAGCCCTAAGTTTATTTACACCTATTATAATTATTATGTGAAAAGAGATATAACTAAAATCAGTGAAGAATTTTTCAGTTCCTTCTGATGCACTCACACCATTCTCTAAGAAAAGGAAAGAATTCATATAGTCTCTTTATGCAATTCCTTTATATTTTCCCACAACCATTTTTCTGTGCCAGGTTGTGATACTAGAATTTTTTTTCAATAACATAAAGATCAAAGTAGACCCAAATTGCAGCTTCCAGACATACTTACAAACCCAGCAAAAGTGTGATAGAAATAAAATAACATTTCTGAGGTTGTGAAAAGTAAATGTACAGAGACCAAGAAATAAACTCAGGGCTTTTTGCTACTCAGGAGCAGTTCCATCAGCAGTAAATAAAACTTATCGTGTATAAGGCATTCTTATGCTCACACAGAGGCAATATCTGTAAAAGGATTTCCATCAATTATTCTGCTCTATAACATAAAAATATGACTAAAATAGAGGCTCTTACTAAACTCCTTTTAGTCATCATTAAGAAATAACATAGCAAGGGAAAAAATTTTCATGTTAATGTAGGTTATACATTGAATTGTCTACTCCCCTCCCTACTTCCAATTATAACCCAACAATAACTTGACATAGAAGATGATGAAGTGTAATCATAATAATTTGATAAAAGTTATCATTAAAGGCATGGAAAAAAACCCCATCATACTGACTATTTTTTGGTGCTTCTGGAAATATTCTGCCTAACAGTAATCTATTTGAATTTGTCAGAGAATTCAACAAAAATAAATTTGATTTACCATAGAGATGATGCCACTGAAGGAGTAATCATCTGCATGCAGCACCATCTGTGTATCGTTAGTGAATTTCAGAAGGGATTAGGCCATGTGGTAAAATTATCAGTCTCTGACTGCTCATTAGGAAGCAGTAAATTAATACAAGAGCAAGTCTCTGGAAAAAGTAAAACAGTAAAACAGTAAAACTACCCAGGATCCATATACATGATGAGAACTCCAGCTGACCTACTTTCACTTTTAAAAATATGGCAATAATGAGCTCTAAAGTGCCTCATCTTCAAGAAAGTGAAGAAAAATAAAAGGAAGATGTTATTATGTGATACTGGTATGGAAAAACCAGGAAAGGTGGTGTTTCTGTCTCTTAACAGAGAAGTTGCATGAGAAGCCCCAGAAATACTGTCTTTGGTCTTTGCCTTTACCTTCTTGTCATGGCTGCTGTCTCATTTCATGTGACCAAGGGAAGATTATTGCAGAGAATGGAGAGCTGCAGTCCCTGCCGTGGACTTGGAGGTGCTGGTGCATGAAGTGGGGTCACAGCACTGTGCTATGACAGAGAGCTAAGAGCTGGGGTATTTTTGCAGAGATAAAGCGTGGTAACAACGGTTGTGAGGGAAGAAATCTTCTCCCTCACTTCAAATAGCAAAATCTTTTGGAGAGAGTAAGGAAGAAGGAGTCAGAGCTAACTGCAGTCAGTTGTGCTGGCAGTAAAAAGACTGAGGGATCCTAGAAATTAGCATTAGTTTTTGCATGAAGGAGTAGAGTGGGAAGTGTGATTAAAACAGAGCCACAAATGTCTTTGAAATGATAGCATTCTTTGCCTGAATGAGAAGTTAAATGAAAATTGCATAACTGTTTTTAAGGACGCCTAGAAAAACAGAGGCTTGAATAAAGATACTGTGGACAGCAAAACAAGGAAAGGACAGGTCTAAACTTTGTCAGCAAAAGAAGTAAGGTTTCATCTAAAAACATGAGCTGTTATTGAGCTACTGTCATTTAAGGTAGTCCTATGCAGTGGTAACAGGGTGTCTGCACAAGGGATTGACACAGGTTATTCTCAGAGGATTCAATATTTGAATTTATTCACTTGTGAATGGAACAGAGGGCATAAAAAGAGCAGCTTCAGTCTGTATAGTCCTTGTCAGTGGCAAAAATTCTCCTTACACCTATGAGATTGCTTTTGGTGTGAAAACCACAAAATATTAGGAATTCCACATTACCTTTTAAAGGTCTACATTTATTAAGAAACTGTAATTAAGCAACTGGTTAGGGAAAGTAGTACATACAGCAAAACAGTATGGTCATGTGCAGCTTCCTACAGGCACAGATACAATACCTGACTGTCAGTACCTGCATTCAGAGTCTGCTTACAAAATTCTGTCCTAAACTACACAATAACCAGGTGTTAAACTGTTTCTCCTCTGTTTTGCATTTGGTGACTAATCCTGCACAATGTCCTCACACTCTTACAGCAGCTCTGAAGGTTCTAGGAGTTGCAAAGGGCAGGAATACAACACTTTGAGGTAT
The DNA here is from genome assembly GCF_901933205.1 of Camarhynchus parvulus. NCBI lineage: Eukaryota > Metazoa > Chordata > Aves > Passeriformes > Thraupidae > Camarhynchus > Camarhynchus parvulus. The sequence continues at coordinate 7,809,353 of NC_044580.1, forward strand.
GACAAACTATATGGGAACTACCTACACTACTAAAGAGCTGTAGATCACTTACTCATAATAAATTTGTTTAAAGCTTAGCAATAAGTACAAATGTTACCCTAAGTACATTTCCCATAGAAGCATGTGCATAATATTAAGCAAATTAATGCCATAACTACCTTTTAGTGACACCCACCTCTGCTCAAAATAGGAATCTAAACAGGAAAAACTTCATAGTGTCAATTGTATATAATTTCAGACATAAAAGCTGAAGATTAATGATTAATTTAATCTCATCACCTTGTCTTTGTAATAAATTGTAATTACCGTTAAAAAGCACTTACAGAGTGCACCAGCAAGAGGATAACACCTCTTTTAATTAGGTAATTAATATAACTGATAAATTTTACCAAAGGCATTTATTTCTTTACCTTTCCAGATTGAATAATAAGGAAGTATTCAAAATAGGAAGGAAACTCTTGAACTGGATGCACAATAACTTTGTTTGGAGACAACAAAACAAAATGTACCAGTTTCTTCCATATTCACTCTCAGCCACTGCAAGATCTTTTCCCTTGACTTTTTAATTTCAAGTACTAGAGTGATATTATATTGCTAGAATTGCAGTACTATGCATCTACCAGAACAAAGACAAAATTGGAATATAGCTTTAAAGGACACTTATTTTATATGCAAAGAGGTAAAATCTCTTATCTAACTGATCTCACCATTGGAATTGTCCTATTAATTTCTCAGAAAATAATGAATTTTTAAAAATTAAAAGGGGAAGACATACATAATGAAACTATCATCCTTTTAATAATACAATTTCTTAAAACAGAAAGCTTAGGAAAAATACAATAATGCTGTAAGAATAATCTGCAGATACAAATAAAAAAATTCTCAATTATATTTTTACTTACCCAGCGAATGCTTGGACTGCATAAAGCTTGGAAGCATCCAAGGAACCTGCACTTACTAACCGAGCCTTTAATAGAGATCAAAAAAAGTACAGTTACTTGGTTGCTTTTAGTAAGTTTTGGACAGAATTTAACTGCATCAAACATGTAAGACATATGAAAATGTTCAGCAGGGTCAGCTCCAGGCCAAAGCTAGACTAATTGTTCCTTTGGGAAACATTTTGATAGCATTCAGCATTTAGTGACACACAGTGGAAGAACCAATGGGAAGGTAAGATATTGCTTCCCAAATACTGTTGCCCTTTAAATCCTATAGTGAATGCAGGGTAGGTGATAATTAGAGGCAAAAATCAGAATCACGTTTGACAGTAGCAGACCCCTGTGTTGGCAGTTATGGTAAGCACAACAGTGAGGGTTACCCTGTATATAAATGCAACACATTTGCAATACAGTCAAAGGAGAACAAAAGAGTGGAAAGCTGGGAAAAACCATGCAGATTTCACAACTAAAATGATGGAACAAAACAGGTCAAATAAGTCACAAACAAACATCAACAAAATACATGATCCCTATAGCAAATAGGTGATTTTAAACCTTTTCATCCACAGAACCGCTATCTGAAAGAGAATTGGGAAGAAGGTGAATATAGGTTAGAAAAACCAGTCTATGAAAAAAATATCATGCTATAAAATCTGTCAGTGTTTTAATCTGTTAATGTAGACCAGAATCCAAATAACACCTGTGCTTAGCCATATAACTGGGGTGAGATCACTGTCACCACATTTTAAACAAAAAGATGTTCTTGGTAGATAAGAAGACCTTCCACTCATGAAGGACAGTGTGGACAGCATATATTTCACATACTATACCCCATCTCCATGCGATTTTAAATTTTATTGCTTTTTTAAAAATGTACTTTTAATAATAATGAATATGTATTTAATATAATTGCAATGTTCAAATAAATAATGCTCTATTTTCAAGGAAAAGACAAGTCTTTCTAAGGATATAAAGACCACACTCCGCAGCCCAGCTCCTGGACTGTAACTATTCTATCACAGCTACTCATAAAATGACAGAAATTACTCCCCAAATACTAACAGAACTACAATTGTGAAAGCTATTTCATATATATATATCATTCTAAATTGCTTAATGCAAGCGCACAAAGTGAAAATTTACAATCAGACAGAAAATATTTGCTGACAGAAAAAACTACCCTCATTTTATTGTCTTGTCACATTTGCACTTTATAGTACAGTGCATACATGAAACAGCATTGTTTTAATTGTCACCTTACTGATCTTCCCACCTCCCCAGAGGGAGTGCTCAAGGACCCTTTAAATCGTTTGGATATTCTTGAGATGTTCAGAGATATCTCAGGTTATGTACATCACAAAATAACAATTTACACCTTAAACATGTGCCACATTTAATTTTTAAACCAGTTTATATACAGGAAAAATGACATTCAAACACATATATCCAAAATATACTGGCAACTGTAAATTGCATAGAGTACAGAAGTGACAATCAGGGAACTAAAATGCTCTATTCTGCCACTAATGTTAGAGGCAGCTTACATGATCAAAGCATTTGACTGACTAGATTTATGAAAATGAGCTTACTCCTGAAATATTCTATTTTTTAAAAAAAATTATTTGTGAAATGGATTTGTCTCACAATATCAGATAGTATTGGCTACACTTTCAAGCATATAAAGAATATCTGGACAACCATAAGATCTAACTTCCCAACTCCAATATTATTATAGCACTTCATAAGCAGGGTGAAAGCAGAACCAAGAGGAAATAGGTGACTGTAAGCTGGGCTGGCCATGGCAACAGGGTGGGGTGTGCTTTTCTGAGGCCTAAAGAAAAGAGGAATTAAACCCAGAGGGCTGGAGCAGCATCTGGACATCAATGAGAGGAAAGTCATGACAGCACTTAGCAACAGGGTAGGAGAGACAGAGGCATCCATTCTCCAACTTGTAAAAAAGGAAGAGTCCAAAGGCAAAGAAAAATCTGGGGACTGAGGGAAGTTTTAAGCAAGACGCTACTTGTAATTTTAGAAGCCTCACACAATCTTTTCATGCAACCTGCACCTTCTTTTAGAATATCTCATCATAGCAAAACTGGTAATACTGACATACAAAGGCACAGAACAAATCTGTCTTATTTATGTGGAATGCAATTCTTAAACAGTTGGCAGACACTTTGATATCAGATGCCTAAAGAATCACATGCATTATATGTTTAATTCACTTTAAAAAAATTTATATTAAAAATTGTTGAGACTTGTCTTCTACATAAAATGGATTTTTTCAGAGCATGAGAGATAGACAGATATGTAAAATTTTCTTTCCCTGTCTTGGTTTCAGCCAACTTACTCTAATTTCACTACATTTCCTTTACTGGGACCTAATTTTGCCTAAATTTAGTAAGGAGTGACAATCAAAATTAGGAAGAAGGAAAGGTATGTTTTTGGTTTAACTTGCTTTTCTTGGCAGTCACTACATACAAAGAAAAATGCACCCATCTAATGGTCTCTTTTCTCAATAGAAATTGCATAAAGCAGACAAGTGACGCAAATTTCCCAAAAAAGAGATCTTAAGAACATCTCTTCTTTGTAACAAATGAATGCATCTTCAGAGACAAAATTAGTTTGAAAACTTCATTGTTTACTGCTTCTTCTGAACTCACCATGAGTGAAATAATCTGAACTGGAAGTGTTTTCTGCATGTATGAGAGCACCAAATTGAGAAGTGTACAGAGTCACCAAGCAATTCACTTTAGTAGTCGTTAGGCTACCAGAACAGACAGCAACATTCCTTGATGTAGATAAGAAATGAACTGTGATTATGTAAGAGACCACTGAATGTATTTTCAAATCAGGGATTCAAGGCTAGACATCTCAGATTATACTGCTGAATGACAATGATTTACTTAAAAGAGTTTATCTTCATGTAACTCACTTCTGTCATCCACACAGTCAAAATACTAACCTAAAAAAGTAATGAGTGCACCTAGGAGCAGTGGAAATACTGGTTCTTATAGTTAACCCTTCTTATTTTAATTAGTTGTTTCTCCTTACATTTTAATTGAAAATTCATTACATTATGAAATACCAGTAATAGCCTTCAGATTGTGCCTTTATACCACAGGCCATTGTACATAAGAGGAAGGTATTTTTACTAGGATTATAGGAAAAATCCTTTTGCTCCTTAATTGTGCTATTTCAGCTCAGTGCAGTCCACATTGATATTTACAAACCTGTGTAGTAGAATGATGAAGAGCAGGGTGGTCATCTATCTGCATACTACTGAAAATTATTTTTACTGATGTCAAATATTGAAGGCAAAAGGAAAGTGCGCACAAGCCCTTTTTATTTTTTAAGGCAGTCAATTACATTTAATTAGATAACTAAGCAGGAAATTAGATAAAATTAGTCTTTAAATTTACTTTAATAAGTTCTAGGTATTAAAAAGCTGTATAATTCTCAGCATAGCCACTAAATCTTGGCTCCTGTTGAAAATAGTTTACATATGGCTGGGGAATGAAGTGAGAGGGTCTTGTCATTTTTTTGATACCCTCAAAAAAGGCCCCTGGTTATTTTCTATCCACCTACCAGTTTAAATGTAGGCTAAGTAAAATTTCCAACAAGTGTTTATTAATACTGCAAAATAGCTATTCAATCTTGGAATTAAAATTAACAGATCTGAGAAAAGTTTAACTTAACATTTTTATCAACTGTTTTCAGTTTTCAGCCACGGTCCAGTTTATTCATTCTATTAGCAATGTTGTCACCTGTAACTTCGTACACAAAATAGAAATTAATCATGCAAGACAACCAGCTTCTATACCCAATTTTGTGAGGAAAAAACAAATCTATAAAGGATGCTGAAAAGACAGTTTCCAAGCATGAAAGGTATATTAGTAATTAAGATATGGAAGTCAGGACAGACCTTTGCTTTTTTAGCTTGTGACACCATCAGAAATACAACTGGCTCTATCAGTCAGCAGAGGTATTTCCATCAAAGAGGTTCAGGGGATTCTGCTCCCCAGCCATAACCCTCCTTCAAAAGTCTTGTGTCATTATTTCACTTCTGCACTTTCCTGAGCAGCAGAACAATGTCCCAACACTCTCCCCTTTCTTTAATGACTGCAAAAATTCAGTTCTCCACTCCACGCCATAGCACAAGAACTGTAATAAGGTTCTAAAAATCTAAACTGTTAGGAAATTCTAGGATCAAAATTAATCAAAACATTGATTTTCCACTCTTGTAAGAGTGCATTATGGCACAACACCAAATAGGAAAAAGATTTAAGGTCATTATTCTCTCAAAGTACCATTTCAATATTTAATTCTGAAAAATGTCTGCAAGAATGTCAAACTGACTGATAATTATGTTGTTCCTGGAAGCAAAGCCTTCAGACAAAATACTTGCTGGAATTAGATAACAATACAACTGTTCCATGAAAATAACATGTGTAAAGTACCCACAGTCAGAAGTAGTTTCAAGTCTGAGATGGACAATTTTAATTAGCATCTATTACCAAGAAAGGGAAATAAAAGATGAAAACCAGGTTTGAATAGAAGCAGGACATTAAAGAAGTAGATTGGCCAAAACAATGACACAAATTAAGCCATGCTAAAATAATAAATCCTGCACCCAGAAGCTATTGTTGCCACTAGAGAACAGAACATTACACTGTGTAAGCCCAGAGGATATTGTATTGCTGAAGCTTATTCTAGGGAGATTGCGTATAACGCTTGAAAGATAATATTAAAGCTAGCACATCATAAGAGATGAGTGATGCTTGTCTGACAAAGAGAAGGTCAAACTTGAATAAAGCTTGGTTGACAGGAGAAATACAAGAATTGCTGCTAGCATTTTACTAGCAGTGATGTAGAAAAATTACTAGCGGATACATGGAGAGTCAAAACAGGAGGTCAGTTTGGTGAGGATGAAAACTGCATTTGTGTCTCTATTAATAAAGTGGTCTGCAAATCTGAAACAAAAGGACATGCTTTAAAAACATCTCTGGTGTTTAGAAATTGAGTCCCATTAGACTTCTAATGGCTTTGTTTTCTACTGTTTTTCAACAGCTAGTAGATGCTTCTACCAAATTCTAGAACTTATCTCTAAAACAGTAAGTTATAGGCTCTCATGAGAATTGTTTGATTACAGAATGTGGTGAGCTCAAAAAACTACCATTCTCTTAAAGACTGGGCTCTCTTGACAATCTCTGGCTTGTTAGAGTGATGGTAGGAAGTAAAAAGTCAGCATGCATTTTAAGCACTCGCTTCTCACCCCAGAAAGCATTAAAATGATAAGGCATACATTATCCAAAAAGGATGAAAAGATATATTTCATTTCCCTCAATACATGTGATAACAGTACATGCAACCAAGTAATCAATTATTTGCTGTGAAAACAAATAGATAATTGATTATTGCAAATCTTTCGGCATCACAAAGCTAACAATGCCACAAATGAATCATGGTCTGAGTTGCAAGCTGAAGTCAATTACTTCCAAAGAAATCCAAGCAAACAGCCCAGTGGTTGGAGAACAAATGTGAGAGTAGTTCCTCTGGACTCTAACAAACAAATACCATGTTCCTTGCATTGAACACGAGGACTGCACTGAGACAAGCAATCTGGTTTATCCTGACAGCTTAGACAGAAGGGACAGCAGGGCTGGGATGTTCGGTGGCAGCCTGGGACAGAGGGGTGAGCTGCTGTCCACCCTGGGCCACAGAGAACACGAGGGCAGTAGCAAAGAGCTGAGTGCCATAAGAGCGGATCAGAAGGTCAAAGCAGTTGGTGACAAAGACACAAGTGCTCACAGCAAAAATGTTTTGGGGCATTTACTTCATACTGCTTCTATTTTTGGCCCTGATGACTGAAAGCCCATTAGCTGCTGAGCTGCTGAGCACATCAGATGTGATCTTGAAGAGCAACATCTGGCTTGGTTGCATCAGTAAAACACATAGATCCCACTCAGCCATTCCAGTGATCAAAGCAAATGTGGTGAATTGGGAAGACAAAGACTTGCTTCAAAAGTGTACCCCTGTTGTAAAATAAAATGCTAATGGTGACACATTCATAAGTCATATAAATATAGTACTCTTAAAGAGCAAGAATAACATGTACAGCTAGGATCAGAATGTAGTGTCTGAGCAACAGTCACATATTTCACAGGGTATAATATCCATAGCTGCTCTTGGCATGAAGTTGCTTCTTCTTCTGTGGAGTTGTTTCCACTTCTGAGATAAGGTTTAGGAACTATTTAAAACAATCTCTAACACTTCAAACATTACAAACATTCAGAACCCCCAAACTAGAAGGCTAAAAAATTTAGATTAGCTAAGCTAATTTCAAGACTTACGGCAATGAAAGAAAAAATGAGTCAATGTATAATCACATACAAAATAAAAAGATGACATCAAGCTAATAACATTTACTGAGATAAGACAAAGTTATCAGATTTTCTTCTGTTGATAAGAAACTAGCTTAACAGATACAAGAGAAGAACAATATTTGAAATAATATGATTAGCATTAAACACTTAAAAATTGTTATTTACTGTCATCTTTTATGTTATAGGTAATCTCAAAATCAAATTACAGTTTTGGCTCTGCTTGAAATAATAAGTTGAAATAATTATGCCTAAACACCAAAGAGAGACACAGATGTTAAGAACTATAGACTGGTACACTGGAATTCAAAGGATGGCTTTTGGTACTTTTGGACTTTTTTTGCTTGATAGGACACGTATAAATCCTTCTGAAACCCTCAATCCCTTTTTATAGCTAATAGAAAAAGGAATGTCTCCTTGTCCTTTACATTCACGGTTTTTTAGAAAAAGAAAATTTCACCCAACATGTTTTTAAAAGTTCCTAAGGAAAATTCCCCTACTTTATGTTTGCAGTACCCTCCTTGTCTTATGGATTCAGAGGAGCACCAGTTCCATCCTGTTTGTACAAAATGAAACAGGAAGAGCTACAGGATAAGATTTAAAAGTGCATTTTATAAATATTCCTCTCTCCTGGTTCATTTTTATATTCAATAGTAGTACATCCATCACATCTGTCTGTCCTTATTCCATCTTGGTATATATGCAGCTGAAGGACAAGAATTCCTTTGGTGACGCTGCAGCTGCTCTGGTGATACCCAGAGCTATCCATAGTTTATGGGCCTCTGACAGCATTGACAAATCACTCGCTGCTGCTCCAATAATCTACTCCAGAGAAGCTACTTGAGTGTCAGTCAGCAGACTGCTCTTTGCCACTACTAATTTAGCAAAAACAGATTACAGTATTTTCTGTGGTATTTTTTCTAGCTAACTTGTATCCTTGTGTGTTTTGCACACCATATCCTTTATCATAGCATCCAAGACGTTTTTAAATGGCTTTGTCATCAACACAACCATAGGTCTTGATTTTCAGATTTACTAAAACTTATCTTGCAAGCCATCTGAAGAATACTCCCAGGTCCTCAAGGAAACAATCCTCATGATTAGCAAAGTTCTGGCAGTATCAACAATAATTTTGCATCATCAATAACTGCAGAGGTTATGGGTGTTTCCTTCTATTGAGAGTTCCTGAGAGACAACTGTCTAGGTGTTCCACTGATCACCTGGAAAATGTGCACAAAGAAAAAAACCTGCTACCTGTCCCATGGGAGTAGTCAGAATTTCCCTTTGACAGCAAAACAGAGAATCTCTTATACACACTGCTGTAATATTCTACTTCACTAATACATGAGAGGAAGACTCGAGCCTATTTATGAATTCACATTTTCCAAGTCATTAATTTTTTTAAATGCGTGTCTAGATATTTTTTCAGCCTGATGCTTTAACAAGATTCCTTTATCCCAAAGCTGCATTCAAAAATTATGCAGTATTACTTCCACTTGTAAAACACAACGATCTAAAGAAAATGCTTAAATATTTTGGAAATAAAAATATTTTTCATTTTTGATTATATAATATTGCATTCATTTTCCCAGCAAAACCAGTATAAAAACCCCTTGGAACTGACATTCATGGTCAGCTTTCCTCTTAGCTCTAGCAGCTTTAAATCTCTTTAAGCTCAAAAAGAGCAGATAAACTACATGAATATTTATCAATAGACATGAATTCCAAAGTCAGTTAAAATAGTGTTAAATGGCCTCCTGCTATCATGAAGAGGAGAGTAGCAGAGACTTTTACGGAGGAGGCTAGCAGTTTTAACAAATCCCTTTTCTTAAAAACAGAAGTCGTTCTCTAACAGAAGAGGTTTGGGGCACTCTGCTTTGTTGAGGTTTTTTTTTTGTTTGTCTACTTGTTTTTATTAAACAGCCAAAATATGGATTTCTGCCAAACATTACTGATTAAGGATGTCGTGGTTTGTTTTTGGTTTGTTGTTGTTTGGTTGGGTTTTTGGTTTTGTTTGGGGTGTCTGGGTTTGTTTGCCTGGTTGGTTTATTTGTCTTTTATGCTTAAAGAATAGGTGCAGCTATTCTAGGAGAAGGCATCTGGTAACAATAGAATTTTTAAAATCTGAGACTGTTACACAAATGTTGTTGTGACATACATTTCTCTGATGTAATGCACACTGATTTAGCAGGAGTTACTATGCTAAATTAAACTGCTGCTCTACAATCTATTTGGTTACTATCCTGTTTACAAAGAGACCCAGTATTATAATCTAAGATTTCCTGACAAAAATAAATGCTGTAACCACAAAATTAAAACACAATAAGCCAGAAGAACACTATTATGTTTTCTGGAAGATATATTAAACAGGTTTTTAAATCCTTCTTTCACTCACTTAACTAGTGAGGAAAAAGTACAGACTGAATGTGTAGCAAGCAACTGATACAAAGCATCCTTTCAGGAAGCCCTAGCTTTGGAGTAACTGGTGAATGTAAGTACTTGCTTTTTCTTCACAGACAAAAAGATGGATGTATCATCTTCATCACTAACTGATTATATTTCCTGCCATAATTTTTCAAAAGCAACCTTTCTACAAATCCATTAATCTCAAGCTGGTCAGACTGCCATTTTCTGTTTTAAGTCTCTGATATCTCTTTTCTCCATCGAAGGACAGTAGAGAAATAGGAAGGGAAAGGTATAAAGACTTATGCCTGACTCCAGGGAAACCAGTAGCAAGAAAATAATGCATTCACTCTGCTGTGCACGAAACAAGCACATGAAGCTGAGTCAAATCAATATACCTTGGTTCATCAGCACCATCCTGATTGAATTCATAGAGTGGTTAATAATTCTTTAGAACATTATTTTACCTCCTGTAATATTAGTAGAGGATTTTCAGAGTGCACACATACACATGTGAAAAAGGAAATGTGGCTAACCAGTTTGGGTGCAGGAATATTGTATTTATCAGTTTCTATCCATATCATCTGAAAATGTATTTTGTGTCCTCCCATTCTACACAACTACAGCTTCTTATTGGACCTCGTCCCCATCCCCCCCAAAAAAGAGTTAAAGCTATCCATGACTTTGTTTACCTGATGACAAGACAGAGACAAACATGGTATTGAGAAAGAAAACCAAATAATCCAGAAAAAAATGGATTATTACATTTCTGTGGTTCATTATCATTCTCAGTACAGCGCCAAAATAGATTCCTTAACTTGCAGTAATCTTGTTTCCCCAGTACCACACATCTATTAAAATGTATAGTAAGAGTAACCATTTCTTCCCCAGCCTGCTTACACAATACATCTGCTCCATTGTGACCATCTTCTGATGTAAACAGAGAAAGGAAGTTACACAGATGAAAACTCTCAGAAATCTGCCTTTTTACATTATTTACACATGAAGAGAAGAGCAACAGATTAATCACCTTCTGTTCAAAAGTATTCTGTCCCCAAATCCATCTCTTTATAGATGATACATTAAGCGACTATATATTCATTTTCCTTAAACATTGCAGATGAACTATATCAGCCACATGGAATGCACAATCAGTCCTTATATTAATGAAGTAATTTATCACTCTTATGAAAAAAAACCCAAACAAACCATAAATAAATGAGATGTGGGAAATCAAACAAAACCTTGTATCACTGTGGCTCCAATGTTTTGAAACAGAACAAAAAATCTTGAGGCTTGATACTGCTGCTACTTTTTACTAACTCTGAGTGTTTCTATGTCGCAGACATCTTTTCATTAAAAATCCTTCTTTAGGATTTTTCCTTCTGAGAAGTTGAGAGGCCTCAGAAACAAAATGTAAACAATGGCTATCTGCTGCTGTGGAATGCAACACGTGGATCCTTGATTGGTCTTGTGTGGATGTCTGGAATTAGTGACCAATTACAGCAGAGCTCGCTCTCTCTCTCTGTTCGAGCCACAGACCTTTGTTATCATTCTTTCTATTCTATTCTTAGCTTAGCTAGCCCTCTGAGATGAAACTTTTCCTTCTATTCTTTTTAGTATAGTTTTAATGTAATGTATATAATAAAATAATAAATCAAGCCTTCTGAACATGGAGTCAACATTCTCGTCTCTTCCTTCAACATAAGACCCCTGTAACCACCGTCACCTTTCTGTCTGGACTATTCTTTCTCAATGATGCAAAGATTAATTGCGTTCATTCTGTCACTTTTTTTTTCCCCCCATCAGACTGTGCCTGAGATTAGAAAGATGCAAAATGCTATTGGGCTGAGTGCAAGAAAAGCTTCTCAAAGAGATCGCATAAAATAGTGTTTAATTCATTACTTTGAACAAGGTGAGGCTAAACTTCCAGGCAACTTAAGAGTGTGGCCACAACTCAGGTTCAAGCCTTTTTAGGGGATTCTGGGTTTACATTAACGCACACCTCAACAGTATAAAGTAAGTCCATACAGTATCAACTGAAAGCTGCATTAGTTCAAGACAGTTTAGACTGAATTTTTATTTATTTTATAAAATTAATATTTAATTTTTAGCAACAAAATACTTGAAGAAATAAGGTGTAACGAGAACAGAATGTGCTTAGATTTCAAAGAATTCCCAAAACATGAAAAACTGTGCTTTCATTGTAACAAAAGCAAACTGATTAAAAAGGACCTGTAAAAGATAAGACAGGGACAGAATGGAAGAAACCATTAGGGAAAAAGAAAGCTACAAAATGATATGTGAGGACTAGAATAATGAATAAAAGTGTTAGTCATTCTCAATTACAGTGTACAAAGAAACAAACAAACAACTGGGTGGCATTTCTTTGATTTTTTCAAGCCACCAATTTTTCAAATCCCTCCATTGATACACATCCATCCAAGCAACGTCTCTATATCCTTACAGAACTTTAAATCTGAGAATTACTCATGTACTGCTCATGTCTCCTCTCATTCGTATAACCTAGTCATTTCAGTATGCCTCGAAAAACATTTTTTAATAAATAATACATAAGCAATCAGCCCAGAGTATATTTTTCCTCCAGACAATGACAGAGAATAGGAATATCTTATGGCGTTCTTGTACACTAACAAATTATTCATGTACTAAAGATTTATTGACCTTATCTTATGCATTACTAGAATGAAAACTGTATCATTCTAAAACTTTCTTTTGCATTAAATTAGAGAACTAAAACTACTATATTATACAGTTCTATCTCTGCTTGGACAGATTGTTGTCTAACAACTCTTGCTAACATGGAAGGATGAAACAATTCATTGAAGAACAGGTTGTGTTTGGTTATATAATGAAGATTAATTCAAAGAAATTTTTCTCTTTCTAGTGCTTTTCCATCTAAAAGTAAGAAATCTGAAGCTGACTGTGAATCAGTTACAGGGGTAAGAGAGTAATAAAACCTAAGAAACATTCATAAAAGTAATGCAAACCCTAGAACAGCTATTAGTCACTTTTAAAAAAAGTTATTATTGCTCCTGCAAATATTAAAATGAAGATTGAATACCTCAAAAAACTATTTGCTTAAATGACAAACTAAGTATTCTCTGGACATGCCTAATTACATACATAAAGAAAAGAAGGCAGGTTGTCAAAAACGAGAAGTTAAAAAATATGTTTTGGGAGTTGTGAAGAACTCCTTTAAGAACTGATTTATAAAACGTTTTTCCTAGACTGTGCCATTCAAGTAATAAACAGAAATTGAAGGCGTTTTGTCTTAGCAGCCAAACTGACATTAAGAAGACATCCCTCTTCAAAGGCTGCATACAAAGTATTCAAAAATGCATTTCCATATCACTGAACAGCTGAGGCTGGGAGGGAACTCTGGAGGCCTTGTCTAAGAACCCTGCTCAAATCAGGCCACCCAGAGCAGGCTGTCCAGGACCATGTTCAGATGGATTTTGACTATCTTCAAGGACAGACATCCCACCTGTGGATTTCATTATCCGTGAATAGATAATATGCATTATCCAGCTCACTGAGAGTTAGCTGAAAATAAAATGAGAAAGATTTTGCTCCAACAATACTACCTGTTACTCAGCAGAAATAGTTTTCAGGTAATATATTCTTTGAGTAGACTACTACAGCTAGGAAATGTATTTTGCAAGTTTTAAATTCTGAAGAACTGTTACATGTTCTCTGGACAGACATAGAGGTAAGAATATCATATTCATCCATTAGATATAAAAACATGAAGGATGATAGGTATTGCTAATAGGTATTGCTAGGTGTGCTACAGGACTTGAAGACCCATTTATAACAAACCAATTGGTGGCTGCTGCAACAAAATTCCTGACTGAAACATGTGTCCTCTTCCTTGTTGGCATGGGAAATACAGTGTGAAGAGGAAACAGAGCTGCTGCTCAAGAGTGAATGCACATTGTTCTCAGAATAAACTGAGAAGTAATGTGTTGTAGCAGTTCATTTGTAAATTCTCCTTAAGCTCCTGATGTATTCCCTTTCTCCTTTATTTCCTTCCTCATTTATAATATTCTATATTATTTTATTTTCGGAAATATAAGTTGAGGTCCTAGTATGACATCTAGTAACTATGCAGACACTTTGCCCCATAGACTACACCCAATATCACATTTTCATAAACTGGTCTTGGTGGCAAATGGATTCTCCGTAAATATAAGAAATGTTTCAGTTATTCAGAAGAAAAAATGTCAATAGATTAAGAGACTGAAAGAAGTCTTTCACCTGCTGGGTTAAAAGAGGAACATACATTTAATTCCTAGGAAGGATTGCATGGGATGTATCAAAATTAGTTCTCATTTTCTAACAACTGGTATCTACCAATATACACAAACACACAGACTTTAAATAGTAGAACCAATTTGAGTGTCAAAATTTGGGGTCTTCCTTGTGTGGTTTCTGTAATTAAGTCCTGAGACCATTATATTCCTACTATACCATGACTAGGTAAAATGAATGCTGTTCCCTTCTCCCATACATCACAAATTAAGGAAAAAGTAATGAAAATCCTAGTTATTGATAGCTGTTCATTCATATACACACCACCTAGTATGTAACTGAGTACTGTGGAAAAATGGCTGCAAAATGCAAGTATAAAATTGAGTGTCATTATTTAAATGTAAAATAGACTTTAAAGTAAGCTCTACTACTATCAAAATTTATATGCATTTGTAATTGACTTCCAAGTTGACTTTAGATTTATTGTAAAAGTAGTTCATGTATAAAAAGAAACACCATAGTAGCTCAAGCTCATTACTACTAAATACAATCTTTGGCTAAAGGCACAGATTTTCATCTTTAAAATGAATGTATCAGATGATTATTTTTCCCAGGCAGATAAAGGAAAGATTCAGTCAAGGTGACAATTACCATCTGGCTAGCTACAGTCATTATAATGCTTCCAATTAAATGCACATGCAATATTATACTGAATGTTATTAGAGTTACAGTTAATGTTTACATTGAATATCACCATATTTGTATATTATTAGTATATTACTTTGTCTATTACTAGTAATTACTTTGTATATTATTAAAGTTATATATATGGCTGTCTGCTTTGAAGTCTGATAATATGGAAGATAGAAATAATGAAAAAATCAGTGTGAAACCCTCCTGTGAATTTAGTTCCTTCCTAAAGTAACTTCATACATGGGTGCTACCATTTGCACTCTTGTCTTTCTTCTACACTCTTCTCACACCATTTTGGGGACTAACTACTCTTGAGAGCTTGTTGGGAGTACAAATAAGGACAGAATCAAAGTAAGAACACATATAGAATCAGTTTAAACTTTTACTCTTGTAAGTATGTAAGCAGGTATGGGTTGCATATGGGGTAGAGAACACTGCCCATCAGGATGAATACAGAATCAACCATACCTTGGAAACTATAGAAAAAAGCAAGAGTGTATCATCTGAAAACTCTGTATTACTCCTATAAACACATTTATAAAACTATGAGGAAACCAAGAACAGTGTACTACTTAGTTCTTTTTAAGACTTAAACCTTGTGAAATTTAATTTTAAAGTTACCGAAATTCAAAGAAATATAGTTACTTACAAGCATGTCTGACTAAACGTATTCAGAGAGACGTTGAAAATTTAATCTTTTGATTTCTATGGAACTATTTTACCCTCTAAACAAAACCAGACATAAGCAGATTTTTTTCTGCTGAATTCAATGGGAGCATGAAAAGGTACCATACAAAAATCAACGTCCAATTCTAATGACAACAATGTTTTACTTAAAAGACAGTATTAAAACACTGTTACCTCCAGCAAGGATCTTCTCCTCCAAATCATTCATTTGTTTCTTGTATGCTTTTAAAGCAGCTTCTTTAAATGATGGTCGTATTCTTTTTTTCTTTGGAATTTCAGTGACTTCAGTAACCACCTCTGGGACATTCTGATTTTCATCCTCCCTTATTTCTACTTCAGGAACCACATCACTTTCAACTTCTAATATCTCTTCACTGATGACACTGTCAAACTGTGTGTCATATTGTTCCTCTGGTAGCATTGCATATGGAGTTTCATACAAAGACTGGTCCAGTTCATACTCTTGGACCTGCTCACTAGTTTCACTACTATTAGTTCTATTTTCTAGTTTAGCAAGGACTTGTTCCATTACTTCTACATAGTCCGTTTCATTCTCACCAGATGGTTCAATCAATTCTTCCTCATACTCTGCTTTGTAGCAGTAAGGCTCAGCATAAACATCAGAATCGAGAGTTGTACTTGATTCATTTGCAGTAGACTGAGACAGTGTTCTAAACCTTCCCATAAAAGATGATCCACTGTCTTCATACCCACTTAAACTTTGTGTACTTTTATTCCAGACTACTTCTAAAGCTGACTTAGCACGCTGAAGCGTAGATCCAAATTTAGGAAAGCTGAAAGTCTTATCAGAAAGATCTATGCTTAATCGGCTGTGCCATGATTTAGGGGCAGTTTCCTCCGAGTCGTCACTTGGTAGTTCACTTTGACTTCGGTACATCATAGGCAATTTGTTTTGATTCTGATAAGAGGAGATAGAATTTGTTTCCTGATAATCATCATATTGACCAGTCCACTGACTCTGTGTTTCACTGTCAAGGCCCGGACAAGATGGAGAAGTACCATCCAGAGTGAAATCATAGCTTTCAGTATCATACTGGAGGTCAGAACTTTGGCCCTTTCCAAAATCTGTCTGTTGGTCTGAAGGGCTGCTCATATCATACACAAAAACCTCCTGCGTGGATGAGTCTAGGCCCAAATCTGCCCCTTGTTCCAACTGATTCCAGTTTTGCCATGGGGAAAGATCATCTTGTAAAGAAAGCTGACTATCATCGTAATGGTTTATATCTCCAGATACATGGATTATTCCATTGCTTACTCCACTATCAACAGTTTCTATGTTCCCTGTTTCATTTTGCTCTGGATACTGCTGCATGTCTTGGGCAAAAGTCTGCTCCTGGGAACTGCCATACCAGTTTAGAGAATCATCTTGCCTTCGCTGCCAAAGTTCTCGATCAGAGGAAGACAACAATGAACTGCCATTTGTTCTGCTAAAATACTGATTTTCTGAAAAATCCTCAGAGTAAGACTGACACAATTTTGAGAAATCTGATTCTGAACGGCTAAGCTTTGGTGTTGCAAAGTCATTCTGTAAATGCCATAAAGGAGTCACATCTGAATAATAGGCCTTTGCTTGTTTTTCCATAGTGTCAAATTCTGGTGACTGATTGTCATAACTTCTGTGTGAAAAGGTGCTATTTTCAGCAGTTCTGTCAAGGTCTTTAGTGTTTGGGGACTCAGTAGTCCCCTTTGTAGTGCTTGTTTTTATGTGAATTGCTGATTTAGATATTTTTGCATAACTGTTCTTATTTATATCTGATTCCAAGTCTTTATCACTGTCAGGTGACTCCCAGTCATGCATTTTAGATTTGGTTTCCACAGTTAAATGTTTCATATCCATGCTTTCATATGTCTGAGAAGAAGGAAGTCCTCTTTCTTTCTTATCTTTTATTTCATGGGAAAATATATCTGTAGAAATTCCAATGCCAGTTCCCTTAAGTTTATAAGACTTTTTTAAAATCAAATCTCTCTGTTGTGATGACTCAAAGTAAACAAGAATGGGTCTTGGCTTTGCATTTGGACAGTCTCTTTGCTGCCCAAGCCTTTGGGCAAACTCAATTTTAATGGTGTTTTGTGCCTCTGAGAATCCCATTTTTTCTATTAATATTTTGTAAACTATGTTTTCAGCTTTTTCAAGCTGCTCTTCAGGCACATTTAGAAACCTAAGACTTGCTTTGTTTCCTGGGTGGCCTATCTGCTTAATGTAGTCATGGATGTCCCGAGTTTCTCTTCTGGACTGTACAAATCCAGTTCGCAATTGCTCAATTTCATTTTGCACAACTTCTACACTACTAGAAATTTCATCAATTGATTGTTTCAGAGCATTAACATGCCCTCTTAATTCAGAGAGTTCTGTTTCAATTTGACTTATTCCCTGAAGCTCTTTAAAGATCATTTCCATAACATCGTGGGTTTGGCTAATACAACCCGTTGAACTAAAGCCAGGTTCAAGAGTGTTTGATTTCTGGTGACGGCCAGTTCTGTCCAGAGATTTACTTCTTAACCCCCATGTTTTCCTCCACGAACTTAGCTCTGAGTCTGATGAGACACACTCTTGGCTCTTCTTCCATTTCCTTAGTTTTCGTAAGGCTCCCAGCTTCAGTGTGTGCAAAGTGCGCTCTCCATCCGAACTTCCATCAGAGGCTGCAAGGCTGCTCAAGCTTTTCCTGTTGCGTCGCACAGGCATTGTGTGGGATAAGTATTCGCTTTTCTTGCTATTGGTTTTTACTTCACTTAATGACTCAGAACAAGAGCTATCATTTGAAGACAGGTCTTGAACTATATCTTCATTATTAGTGTTTGCTACAAAAATATGCCTCTGCAGTCCATTGGCAATAGCAACTCTGTAACTGAATGTTGGAGAAAGTGAAAATTCTCTACTGCTTTCCTCTTCTTCAGTTGATAAGTTGCGGGCAGATGGGCACTTGGCAATCTTTTTAACGGTGCTTTTTAAAGTATTGGAAAATTTTGGATTTTTTGTTTGTCCAATCTGACTTAAGTCTTGTTCCTTTTTGCTCTGACAACTCTCTTTCCTTTTTGTACTATTTCCCGATTTCTTTGTAAACATTCCTTTGCAAATCTTATATATATAAGATGAGATCAGGCTCTTGAAGAGAGCAGAAACCATGGAGCGCAATTTACGTTAAGCTGTTTCCATAAAACACAATTTTTAATCCAGAGAAGTATTTGTATCTCCAAGAGGATCATTGGCAAATGTTTCAATGGAGACTATAGCCATAAAAACTACTGATGCTCTGGAATAATGTGACAGAAAAATTAAAAAAAGAATCACATATCTGCTTGTTCGAAATAAAATCCTGAAGAGGTTTTGTATGTCTTGCAAAATCTCACTGTGTTGCACATGGCTTCTTGAAGTATCTAAAAAGGAGGGAATGACATTACAATGGCTGTCAAGCAAACTTATCATTCAATAATACTGATGATGTTTTAAGTAGGTTACAATGAAAACACAGATGATTCCCCATAATTGTCTGAATAGATTTTTTTCATGAATAATTGAAGCTGAAAACAGTTTCAGGCAATATTGTTAACAACAATTAATAAGCTATACTTTTTTCCAGGCTTCTTCATCCAGTTTAATTCTCTGACTTTAACAGAGATATTCAGTTTAAAATGCTCTCTGCTTGCTTTCAGAGCACCAACATTTCAATTTAGATCCATATGATACGCGGCAGTTATCAAAAAAACGGACAGGGTAATAAATGATTACTAGTTAATAAAACTAAAGTAGAAAGTTTTCTCTTGCTTCACCTTTTGGAACAAGGTAGGGTTCAGGTACAAGTGAATATTGTATATATGAAGTGCTGCTCTATCTTGAGATTGAATTATGTACATGACTATAGTTTGTGAAATAGTTGCTTTGACACGAGACTTTAATATGCTATGATAAGCCAGGACTCAAAAGTGGGCTTATCTTCTTGATATCTCTTCTTTAAGAAGTAAAATAAAATATTTAGAGCATAACAGAAAATAATGACAACTAATGGAAATTCTCATCCAGCTTATTAAATTTGACATTTTTCTGGTAACAGAAACCACCCTCCCCTTCCCTGGCAAACCTACAGAAAACGTATTTTACAAATTGCAGGACATAAACAGGTGCCATTACAACAGGAAAGCTATTTGATCTAAAAGAAGTCTAAAAAGCTTCCATGAGGTATCTGGAAGTTTCTATTCCATACTACAAAAGCTTGTATTCCATAGAAACGTAGTCAATACATTTTAAACATGTCAAGGTCAATGTATTCTTCTGCACAGCATACCATTCACCTCCCAATTCCAAAGCTGTGGAATAAAAACAAGGCAACAAGCTCTGAAAAATCCATCAAAGAAGAAGTTCTTAAAATGGCCATTTTGGTATCTAAAGCAGATAAAAATTCTTTGGCAGAATAAGAAGTCTGTTTAGATAAAGGGTATATAAAGGGTTAAAAATTGCTCTGTGATGTCCTAAGAGGAGTTGAGAATATGAACTGTCTTTGTCTGCAAACATCCTGGCACTCTATGAAACATGATGGTCCACTGACATCCCCCAAGAAATGGTCTTTGCATTGCATAATTTGTCTTCATTGACCTTACTATTATACTCTATATATTTATTCATTACATATACACACACATGTAATGGTAAATAATAAACACTAACCCCTGATAAATACTGCAGCAGCAAAATGCACTGTGCTGCACAGAGCACAGGCAAAGCTGCTAAAAGCCTGTTGGCTTCTGGAATCCTGGAACAGAGAATGTAAACAGACTCATTTCCTTTCCAGTTATAACAAAACTGGGATGCACAGTGAGCCGAAGAATAGAAAACATTCTTCACTCTTCCCAAAGTGGCTATTTATTATTCTACAAAAAGATGAAATATCTGTGGGACATGAATCACATTTTTAACATATATGCTTCAGCATAGTCCTTGCCACTTTTTCTTATAGGCTTATGCCTAAAGCATCAAGAGTGAATTAAGAGCAAGCAATATTTGGAAGCAAAAGAATGGTCAATGCATGCAATTTGCAAGGAATGCAAATGACATCTCAGAATATTGAGAAGTTTTCACTAGAGCCAAGGCTGCCTTCTTTTCATATATTATTAGTAGAGAAAGGAACCATCTTGGGACACTTTTCAACGTCAAAGGCATGTTTCTGGATGTAGAAACACTTGTTAACCAATTAGCTCTTACACCGAATGCTTGTAACCATTTATTGAACAAGATTTGAAGTGTGATTGCCTACCTCCTTTGCCCACATAGCCACAGATTTTTAAGTGCCTTCTTTTATAAACTTCACTTATATGACTTGGACATTCTTCAAATGACTTCAAATCAAGAATGTATAAACAAGCCAGAAGGCTTGTTTCCTGTCTCAGTCTAAAAAGCATCAAGAAATTATGAAGTTATCACTGGAATCTGGACCATTTCCATTCACTTTCAGTAAGGTTTAATGCTTCTCTGTAGAAGAATCTTGATTTCATAGCAAGCCATATACATATATATATGTGTGTGCGTGTTTTATCCAGTGTCTAACCAATGATTTTATCAGAGGTAACTGAAATTATTACAAATAGCTGAACATTCAGAACTGAATTTATTTAAACCCAGTTTCTGACAATGCCATAGTGAATTAAAAGCTGTACTGTTACAAACACAGGGAGATCTGCTAAATGGAGCAGATTTATGTTCTCTCATGCGAGTTCTATTCCATCTCAGCTGTATTAGTCATATGATCTGTTAATCAGTTTACAGCCTACCATTGCTCTGTCAAAAACTCTTTTTCTACAATAGTATATCTACACATGGAATCAAGTTTGAGTCATTACAGGTTTCATCCATTTCTTTCTGTAAAGATTTTCACAGGTTGTTCTTAACATTTAAAATCAATGTAAATTTAAAACTCCATAAGATAAGGAAGTCTCTCCAGAAGCACAAAGAACTAAGTCAATTATTTGAATGAGCTGCAAGTTGTCATTTGGAGACTTTCTTGTTTTATCCAGGTCTCCCAATAAACCATTATGACCCAATTTTTAAAATTCTCACTTTGCTTGTTTATTGAATGAAAACAGTTTTTATGATGAAATTCAACATTACTGGGTTAATCCATTCTAAGCATAAGGATTCATGTTGAAATGTTACAGCAGTGAGGTATGGACTTCATGCTAGATGGTAATAGAGGAGGAAACGGGAAAATGTTATGGATTGGGAGACTAGAACTAAAATAAATTCTTAATGGGGTTCTTCTATAAAGAAAGGACAAACTGACATGCCCATCAACTTTTGACCAATAGCAAATCTGAAAATAGCTTTGTTAATCAGCTTGATGGTGAACAGATAATGTAGACCGGCTTCAAGCATATTCAATTGGATTTGTTGATAACAAAGCATTGTCAAAATAAAAATGTCAGTTGGAAGCATCATTTATAAAGGATCTTATTCCAAGTCTAAAACTGATGTGTCAGGTAGAAGGGGGGAGGAGTGGGCAGAGTTTAAAATGATAGCTTTTTAAATAATGCAAACAGAGTGTTTTAGTTACATATCTGAACACCAGACCCCCATTTCAAAAAATTATTTTAACAAATCCAGCCCTTTATTAAAAAAAAAAAAGACAAGTGAATCATCTTAAAATATAATTTCAGTATTTAAATAGAATAGCTAGATCACTGCTCAGCTTCTGTTCAGACCCTAGTAAATGAAGCTGCAGAGCAGCAGCTCTCTCCAGTAAGAGGTAGCTTCATGGATACAGACTGTCCTCTTATAAAGCAAGAGCCAGGCAGAACCATAGCCTTGCTTAACCTTCACACTATTAATCAACTACAAGGGGTCTGTGTGTATGGAAAGGGGGCAGGCAGGAAGATGAGACTGAAGTGCATTTTCTCTCTATAAAAAATACCCTGTGACAGTTCATGTTCACAACACCAAGATGGTAGGGGGAACCAAAACAAAACCAAGAAGTCTTCATCTGGAGCAATACCAACCTGTATTTGTGCCAAAATACTGACTAGAGTCTATAGACAGAAATATATTTTTGTGATATGCAAAATACTCCCCAGAAATTAATTAATTAAACTTAACAAAAAAAAAGCGTAGTCTACCCTGCATCTACAGAAACTGAGGCTAAGAGAGGTTCTCTAGCCATCAGGTACATAAGGAAACAATAACAGAATTCAGATATACAGATTTATTAATTATGGTTTTTACTTGTCTTATGCTTGCCTGGGGATAAGGTTATCTTGACATAAGTGTACTTGCCCTCAGTTCAGGTCTGCTGGGTGAAACCTATGCTCCCTTCCTTTTGACAAGCGTTACAGTGTACACTTCACATTGCTTCATTAATTTACTATAACAGGAGCACTAGACTGACAATCATCTCAAATGATCTAATTCAGAAGAACTTAATTTAGAGCACTTATCTGCTCCTCTATATTCTTCCTAAATTCTCCTTGTAGCCTTAACTACTGACATCTTTAATCTGTGTAATTTGTGAGTCTCAAGGTAAAATGACATTTTTCTTAACACTGCATATGCTATGTGGATGACCTGCCTGAAGACCCTGGCAGAGGCAGGGCCAAGAGCAATGAAGAGATCCGCTTTCTCTTTTGGGTAATTACTCTTTGTTCCAAGAATTCCTCAGGTTTTCACAGCAGCAGACTTTTGCCTATCCCTCCAGTCCCTCCAACATTCACACAAGAGCATGGAGTGCTATCAGCACTCTCACCCTTTGGCTAGGAAGCTGTTCTTATTGTTCTTCAAAATTACTTGGAAAGTTTACTATATCTGCTTATTTACCTGATAATATCTCTTTATGGATCCTGCTATTTATGCATATCTAACCACTCTCAGAATGTGCTGCCTTCTCTATTTATGAAAAGTAAAAAGCACCAAACTGCTGATTCAAATCCCAGTCTTAAGAGCCTACAATCTGCTTATTTTTTAACCCACAAGGCCTACTGCTGTCCTGAGGAGGCTGCACATATATTCATGGGGCACACTACAGTTTCTTCCAATCTAAAAACTTAACAATCATACTGCAAGACTGGTCATTCATGTCTATTATGTATCTCTTCTGTCAGCATACAACTTAATAGAGTTTAAGGAAAAAAGATGGAAACAGCACATGCTTAAACCTGACTGGCTCATTGTGATTTAGAACATCTAACCTAGAAATCATATAGAGAACTTTCTGCATTAGTGAACTAACTCAGTAGTTAACCAGTTGTAATTAAACTACTTTATAATGTATAGAAGAACATTGTCTTCAGATTAGCTTAGAAGAAAATGTAAATTCCTAGCAAGTTTGGATGACTAATTTTTCTGGAGAGAAAAGTCATCTTCACTGCTTCCCTATGACTATGACCACTAAGGGAAAAGAGAGGATTTTTTTTTGTTCAGTAAAAAAATGGAGGGGTTTTTTGCAATTACTGTTGAAGACAGACAAATTGAAGAAAACCCCACTATTTTATAATAACTTGCAGAACTACATTTTTAGTTACACTATTCTCTACATCTTCATATTTGTAATATTTGCATTTTTCTCTACAAAGTTTTGTTAAGGCAACTGAGGCTATTGCAATTCAGTAACTTGTTATAAAATTGTTGAAAGCATTTAGAATGCTGTTTCTTTAGAAACAAATCTATAGTGTGGTATTTACATTACAAACATGAAGACTAGTAATTGAAGCAACTGTACTAAAAGGTCAATGGCCTTGACTAGACTAAAAACAGGAAGAAATATGCCAAATACAGTAGATTAATACTGAGACGTGAAAAGCTACAGAACAGATTCTAAAGGTAAATTGTGACCCATCTGGAGAGCCCATAGACAATGCAGGCTAGCTGAATGTGCACACAAGAATAAGTGACTGCAGATGATTTGGATAACAGCTCCAATATTATTTGACTAAATGTACTGACTTCTTTCTCTTTAATCTTTCTAGTTGTTTCCTTGACCTTCTCAACTAAAAAAAAAAAATAATTACACTGTAGTGTATAACCAGGCAGTAATAATGACCTTTTCCCCCTCTTACAGCTGTATACATGATATATGCTGTCCCATACAAAAACTTGTTTTTAGTCAATACTCAGTTCAAAACCTGCTAAGATTGAGACAATTTCACCAAATAATTAATTTCTATTTAAATGCAGACTACTAAAGGAATGGAAAACACGGGGAGGGAAAAGTTAATTTGCTGACTATATGGAGATTACTGTATAACTAAGCCAGTACCAGACATATTAGCTTTGTTAGACAATTACCAGTTTGCTATTTGTCAGATTACCATAAATAAAAGAGCTACTATATAATAATCAGAACCTATTTAGTGCCTATTAAAAACCAGAAAGTATCAACATAAATTTTTACTTAATCTCAGTTCTGTCCCTAGTTTTGCCTGTGTTTTAAACATTACACCCTGAGAACCCAAGGTTTAATTTTGATTTAATTTACACTGAAGCATAGCATATATGCAGAGACTGTATTTACAGTATACTTAGTGTACTCAAAGTTTCTTCTAATACTAATATTTCAAAAATTTCAGCAACTTTTCAGGATAGTAATTCCATCAGAAAAGATAATTAAAAAAAAACCCAAACAAAAAGACCCCATCCCATTTTCTTTCAGGTAAGAATTTTAATCTTCCAACTGTACTTGCCGGAGCCTTGGAATAGGCAATTCACTGCCCTGAATTAGGTTTCTGTTGGACAGTTTACCATTAACTCAGTGACCACATGTGCACTACATCACTCTACAGCTTTGATTTTTTTCTTTCTTTAGGGTTTGGGGGCATTTTTTTAACTACTTATAAGTAAGAGAACAACTTTATATGGGAAAAGTAAGCCCTCTGGATTCCATTCCTCTGCACATAGAGATTTTACATATTTTTCTAAAATCTAGTAAATGAATACTTGCGTCAAACTTTTAGAACAAAAAGTTATGAAAAGGAAATTTTTTGATGAAGTGGTCTTTCATTCGAAAAATGGTATCAATTGTCTGTGCTATTTGGTTTGAAAAATACCACAAGCAAAAATGACTACAAGTACTGTTGACTACAACATACACTAGGAGTAGGCAGACACCATAGAAACCATGCTTACCACCTGAAATGACATTCAATGATAAGGATGGTACACAATAAACATGTTTCTAAATTTGCTGCAAAAACTTTAGTAAAAAACCCCTCTGCTGTCTTTGCTTCAATTTACTGACAAGTGTGATACTGGGATTTGTACCTGAAAGCAAGAACCTCTGCTACCAACCTAAGTGAATGACAAAATGATAAAAATAAAACCAATGTAACAACCTTCTTAGGTGCCAAAGAATTTTTAGGCTGCAGAGCTTCAGAGCTGTAATGGTCTCACAAGGCAGAAGCTATTATAGTACATTCTTCCAGGATTTTCACAACACTACTGTTAAATTAAAATTTGGAATTTTCAGTCCTCATTGATGCTTTAGTGAACTGGGAGATGTTCTGAGCTATGAGTATTCTCCTACTGTGTAACACTCTGGAATCCCAGTACTTTACCTGAGATTTCCTAAGAGTTTTCACAGCAAAATATAGTCATTATGGTAATGTGCTGACATCACTGCAGGATCAAGCAAATGGTACAGTGACAGAAAACCTTTATGCAAGTCTCCAAGTTGTGCATATTCACCTTAAAGAATTGTCATTTATCTTGCATCATGGCTTTTTTCTTTGAGATGACAGCTAATCTTAATTCATAATCATAATTCCTAACATTACATCCTTTACAAAAGGAATTTGTGATGAATGAAACATGCTTTAAACCTTAAATTCTACTTTTCATTCATCTTAGTGCTTTTAGACTTAACAGCATTCTCTCACTGCTTTTCTCACTATGTTTGTTGATTTAGATGATTAAGCACTGACTTTTGGAGCATTTGTATGTGTCAAGTAACCTTACACTTTCAATTACCAAATCATAGTTGTGTATTATGCTAAAGAAAGGCATCTATTTTATATAATCACCAACAGGAAACAAGTATAGTGTCACCCTCTCTGTGAAAAATAGCTACAACTTTACAGACAGTTTATTCTCACATCAGAAAGCAATTGATATTACACCAATGAATGTTTTTAAGGCGTAAGAGTTCCTGCTAGCCAGGGGTTAACAACAGTATTATGATGCTGGAACTAATATTAAACCTTTTTGGATCAACATGTTATAAAAAAAAAATCTTACTTCTAACTGGGCTGCATTGAAATTACAAATGCAACAGAATGTTTTAAGATATTTCAAGACTAATGAAAAATCAAATAAGCATTAAGTGTTTTAATACATTTTTACTAGACATAAGACAACTACCAGTGTCCTTAGTTTAAGAGCACATAGCTTTGTGTTCTATTTCACTTATTACATGTCAGCTGAAAGAATATATTAATAAGAAAGTGCAAAAGGAGGCAGGTGACTGAAGAAAAGTGAGAGCTAAAGAATGCAGTCATATTTTTATATCTGCATAATTCTTCCTCTTAAAGCAAAATGAACCATCAACCTCATAGTAAGAAATTCGTTTCAGCTGCTATTGGCCTCTGAAATTGCAGAAGGGAAATACTAATGTTATCTTCTTGAAGTTAAAATGATGGACAAAAATGTATGAAATAGTTATGGTGGTTTTTAGGTTGTGGCTTGGAGAAGGTACGTAATAGAGGGTATTCTAAGACAGATTTAGCTGTGGAACAGAATCAAACACATAGTCTAAGGAAGCTGCCTCTTCAAAAGAAAGCTGCAGGGTGTTCATCTTGGAGATTAATCAAGACCCAGAAATACATAAGCATCCGTAAAGCTCAATTTATTACTAATCCTGTCACAAATTAGGAGAAAGGCACTGACATAAATAAGCAAAACATACTGTATTTTCACTGAGTATTCATATAATTATTTTGTTTATATTTTAATATCAATTTAAACATACCAACTCATTGAAAAATCCAACACCATACTGTCTTACTCAACTTATACTGTGAAGTTACCAACCTTACAAAATAACCTCCCCCAGTTTTTAATGAAGTGTTAATTCCAGAAGTCCAAACAGTTTCATCAACATTATAGCATTAGAAAGCAAATCAGTTACAAATCAATGCATTGCATTAGCAAAAACAGCAGGAGGTACATTCAGAATGAAAATAAGCAAAGGAAACAAAGGAAAGAGAAAACTATGCAGACTAGACAAAAATACAAAGAGCATACATACCTGGATGAAATTCTTCTTAAAAATAAAACACAAATTACATACCACCATCTTTATATTATTTTCCATTTATGCAGAAACACTGTACACAAATCCATTACTATTTTGCCGTTCTTCCTTCAGCCTTGAATGATACAACATGAGGCTGCTTCCCAGTGATTCAAGTCAAGTGCAGTCAGGCATGCTGCTAGTCTGCAACGGTATCTGTTCTAAATTCCACGGTATTCCCTAGGCAGCATTAAATGGGGATTTTTTTTCCTTCCTCTCCCATTTTTTCCCCCTCCTACAACTTGTGCTAACCGCTAAGAGTAATCGTGATGTTAGCTACTAATTCATTCTGCAGCTCAGGATTGTTTCTCCTCTGTAATAGCAGAGCAGGAGTCAACGTCCTACTCCGGTTCAAAAACATCATCAACACGAGAGAACAGTAATCATCCTGGGGCTTTATGTGCCGGGAACTTCCCCCGCTGCTGTTTTCTCCTGCCGCTGCTCCCGAATGCAGCACCCGCTGCAATAGGCACGGCCCTCCTGCGTGGCAGGCAGCCCCTCTGCTCGCAGAGCCACTCAGGCTCCCGGAGCAGCCTCGCTCGCAGGAACAACACATGCAGTGCGTCGGGGGAGCTGCCAGGTGCGCATCCGTGCCCGCAAGGGGAACAGCGGGACACAGCGGCTCTTGCTCGCCAGGGCCGTGTTCCACCCTAACCTTTTATTTATCAGTCTGACATGACCCGCAGAAACGATTGTGTAGCTGTTTCTTACAGCACTGCTTTCATCAACAGCTGATTTGTAATGAATCTGCTAAATACCCTACATAACTACTATCATTCCATGATGATTGAAGGGTGCTCCACTTAACAAGAAATACATCACTCACTTTCCCTGAAAAGCACTTACATGTCCCCAGAGAATACCTAGGTAGTAGGAATCAGCCTTTTATTTACTGCAATTCAAATAGCAGAACGGATTACTATTGTGCATGCAGTTACTAAATTATCCTGCACAGAACACATCAGGTGTTTTTCCAAATCTTAACAGGTTTAGTAGTGTAAGGCCACATGCAGCCTTACGCGTATTGAAAATATATTTAAAACTGACACATGAAGGACTACAAAAATGCAGCCAGAATGAGCGTATATAAAACCATTCTACAGAGACTACACACAGCCAGAATGTAAATGTTTCACAAAACATGTGTATAGGCATAAACTCTCAGGTATGTGATTATCCTCTTTAATCTTGGGAGACAGCATGACTGGAATGCCATAGTGAATATTAAAGTATGTATTTTTTCTGTATAAAAATTAAACCCTCAAACTTTGGATAGTCTGTAAGAACTGACATTTGTAACAGAAGTTTGCAATTCAGTTACTTTCTTTGAATATGTTGAGTAAAAGGCAGCACTTAAGAGTGTTTAACAGTTTCTAGTAATAGTTAAAATTATTGGTTGTAGCTTTCGCTTTCTGCAATCCCTGTACTGTTGTTAGTACTGTCATCCTGGGACTCCGTTTTATGTACAATTTATAAATGAAAAAATAGTAGAATTAGATCTCTTATGTAAAGTTGTTAATTAATAATTTGATTTTTTGCATATCATTATAAAAATAATTATGGATCATTATATTTATTATGTCTTGCTGACATAAAGGCAACCTATAAACAAACCATTAATTAGATTTATAGTTAAAAACAGATAAATGAATATTTGATTATTCAAATCTTACTGTAGTTATTAGCCTGCAGCCATTACTCAATACTCTAAACTGAATCAAACTTATTCTTTAAAACTGCCATATTACATGCCAAAAAATATATATAATAAAACTTTCTTGTAGGTGCACAATACGAAATATTCCACTCATATCAATACTCAGTGCTATAGTCCTAATTACACAAGATGCAGTAATATATCCTCTCAACATCAACAGGACTGCTTATATAAGGATGAAAAAAGGAGAAACCAGGCTGCCTAGTCAAGCATGCCCACCTGTAGTAGTCACACACTCAGAAATAACTATCCTTTTCAGTAAGATGAAACAAATGGCCTTAAGACGACAGACAATAAAACAAGTAAATATTGGAACTGTTTCCCAAAAATATAAGGTTTCATCATTTAATAAAAGTGTTTACCAATAACATTAACTCAGAATGCTTGGATTAATGTTGCCATCTTCGAGGAAGCTCCTAAGTGTTGACTCTGTTTATGCTCATGTATTGTGTTACCACATGCTGAATATTTCAGCTGAAAGGTGAACTTATTCAACTAATTTGATAATCCATCATAAGTAGGACATTTTACTCTACCAGATGCATTATTCAATTGATATTTCAGAAGGAAATAAAAAAGCAAACATGAATCCAAAGACCTTCAGAACCCATCATGGCTTGTCTTCCCTGGAGTTAAAGTTCTGTGTGGAACTTCTCCAAGCCAGAGATATGGTGACTTTGTTTGTAATGATACCAATTAAGAATGAAATTTCATGTATAAATACATACCAATTACTCACAAGTGAAGCTACCCAAATTCATAACAAAGTTACATTGTACTTCTGTTCACACGCACCTCACATAGATAAGAGGTTGATGACTTTCTAGAGTAATTCTATGAGCAGATGTTTTATTCTGAGTTACAGCTGAAGTTCTCACAGGTTTGGAAGCCCAGATAGTTGTAAGTCAGTGACTGGAATGAAACTCCTGTGCATCTTGAGAAAACATCCACACCAGTTTTTGAAAAAGTGAAACAAAAGAGCAATTTGTGTGTGTGGGCCCTATGCATTTTAGGGGTTACTTGGCAGTAACCTGACACATTGATGAAGCTGGCCTTGAAGAACTCAGGATTCACACTGGTTTACTCTATTTGCCAAACAGAGTGTTAAAGAAGTAACTTCCACACACAGAAGGAAGAGAAGAAATACGTGTACGTATACAATATGCATAGAGTTGTTGCAACTTGTTAAACATTCACAGCCAAACCCTGTAGCTAAATGGAGAAAACAATGAAAACCCACACAAAGAAAACACTGTCACCACCAACCCCAAACCACACCGCAAACAAAAAAACCTAAACCCCACTGGGCAGCTATAAGCCTGCATGGAAAAAGCAGCTATTCTTTGTGCCCATTTCCAGGATTACTTGATCATGACTTTCATAGATGATTCTCTGAATTCTTAGAAATAAAATCTGTCCACTGAAAATATTTCAGAAATTTCCATCATTACTTTTGTGTAATGCATTACCTAGCATATTTTAGATATTATTTGACTATTTCTACTGTGTAATACTTATATTGAACGGTGACAGATGTAAAATGATAGAACGACTTTTAAGTAGTTTGTATTTCATGATGGATTTCAGCCTGAAAGTTGGAAAAGCTGTCACACAACTAATCTATCTTCCTCCTGCACATCACCTTGCCAGTTTGCTTAAGGGATGGTTATATCTGGCCGTTTATCAAAGAAAGGCAATAACTGTCAATTCCGGAATCCCATCCGTCAATTAGAAAGCCGTCTCGCGGGGCAGCTCTCGAGTCACGCTGCCGCGCCCTCGGGAAGCGGAGCAGCCGCAGGGCCGCGCCCGGGCCCCGCCGAGCCCCGGGCGGGCTGGCCGCTCCCTGCGCGCCCCCTGCCGGCCGCTCCCGCTCCGCTGGGAGGCACGCACTGGGTTCTGCAGGTGCTCTTCTCCATCAGGGGTTCTGTTTTCTCTATATCGACTATTTTTCTTTACTGTCAAGCTCAATGTCTCCTTCTAGAAAGGAGGGTTTGCAATAAGAAGGGGAAAGAGAAAATAACTGCCCTTGTATTTCATAATGCACCTGTGAGCTGGTTTAAATTGTACTTCAGATGACTGTGAAAAATGCTTTGAAGATTCTGAAGTTCAGAGGCTAAAGCTACTTCTTATTCCACATGAAAACTTTTCCAGACTTTTTAAAAACCAATTGCTAAGTTTATAAAATTATGCAGTTTGAATTCTATTAAGTGAAATAAATCACATTTAAGATTTTTTTAAAATAGCAATTAACAGGCAACCAATATAAAAATGTCTTCTTTCCAGCTGCAATTTAATAAAAATTTGGCCCTGATTTCAGACAGAATCATAAAATGGGATCATAGCTGAAAAGCAAATACAGGGCAAAAGCCCAACAATAACTGAAGAACATATCAAGAAACACCAATAATTTTTTTTATGCAGGAGGGAAAAGTGAGTTTCCTTCCCATTCAGATTTATCAAGCACTTATAGAAGTGTAATGTATTTGAAGTGGTAACTTAAGAACAATATACCTTAACTCTGAAATTTAATTCCCCATTGCGTTCTTTCCCTATGACTATTTTATTCATTGTTATTCTCTAGGAATGTGTTCACTCTATAAACTGTTCCAGTTTTTTTTTGTCTAGGAAAGAAGAATCCTTGCTAAAACTTTTTTTAAAAGAAGAATCTGACTCAGTTGCCACTTTTCATGTGGGGAAGTCATTTTAAGCTGCCTCTATCTCAAGTCCTCACTCTTACTCTCTGGTTCTCTGCCCCATCCCACTGGGGGAGAACAAATGAGCAACTCTGTGGGGTTTAGTTGCTGGCTGGGGTTAAACCACAATAATAGGGTAAAGTTTATTGAAACAGAAGTGACAGAGTGGAAGAGTTACAGCATCTCCATTCAATACAACACTCAGTCATATACTTAAGTATGTATTTAACAGTGCTACTAAAGGTGCTAATTAAGAGCCATCTTAAGACTTGTCAAGAGTGGCAGCAGTATAGGAAGATTTAGAAAAAGAGCACACCTCCAAACATGAAAAAAAAGATTATTTGGTAGTGAATTAAAACATTCTACCCTGCAAATTTGAAAATAGGTAAAGAGAGGTAGATGACAAGAAAGATCCATAGTGATGAAATAGGAACTCTAAGGCAGATGCTGTAAGGATTCAAGAAAACGAGTGATTGCAACAATTGTGAAGTCACATCTTTTATAATGCATTGGGAAGCAAGGCAATTTACTCTCCTGGATATTTTTTCCCCTAGGCTTCTCCCTCCAGCTACTGCTTGGATTCCATCAATAGAATTCATTAGTTTTTCCGTGTATGACCTGTCACTCTTTGTGCTAGGATTCAGAGTTCATCAGTGCTCCATTCTTGGCTGCTCTCAGCTCTCTCCCCTATCCTACATCTCCCACTGAAATGATTGCTGGTTATCCCAGTATTTCTCTCTCCTCACCCTAGGGCCTGCTTGCCTTTCTTGCACTGCGAGAGGTTCTCTGCCAGTCCTCATAACTAACAATCCTAATTCTCTCTAATGGAATGCATTCTTGCCTTCACAATCCTATTTATCTTCACTACATTCTAAAAGGCAGCTTTTGCCTCCACAGAAGGGTGCCCATGAAGATCAGTCCAGCTCATTCATACTAACTGGCTTATTTTTCCTGCTTCATGTGAAATATCCACTGTCCCTTGTAAACTTTCTCTGATGAGAACCCCGTTGAGTTTCAGTCTTTGGAAACATTTTTTTTAAGCATTCCCTCAAATGCTTACAAAACACTCGATAATTCAATCACAAATGTGCACCAGGAGCTGTTTAATTCTATAACACATTGAATTAGACACAGGTTACCAATGAAACCAGTAATAAATAATTTAACATCAGTCCAAATACAACATGCAAAATGCTAAAACATGGTTACTTGAAACAGCCAGAAGAGAAAAAATGTTACCATGGTGCCCTTTTGAGCTCTGAAGCAAAGGAGACAACTGAAGTTTAATTGTGGAAGAGAGCACATTACATTTCTGTTTGTTGATTTCCTATAATAACGGTCAAAAGTAAAAGCTTAGATTTTTTATCCTCTATTGTGAGTCATTATATCTCACCTTTCAAAGGGAAAAACAGTGATAATTCTTTTTCTGAGCTTGCCTAACAGAATCCTCAAACAATGATACAGCAGCTCACAAAGATTTCTCCCAGGGTCCATAAGACTTAATGCCTTCAATTAATTGAAGAAAGCAATTTTGAACTTTCACATTGATTTAAGGCAGGAAGGGCAGGGAGTAAAACACAGAATATCTAAACTCACAATACTGTAGGAAGATCTAAGTTAAAATAAGTCTTCAAGTAAATTAACTGTAACTCTGGTCAGATAAAAAGATATCTGTTTTGCTTTCATCGCAATTATATAAAATTTTGAAATATTTTCTCCCTGAGAAACTTTGAGGCTGTCATTTCAGAGGGCAAAGGAAAAACAAAATTAACCTAAAATGATAGGAAATAGAGGAAACAAAAATCAATTTGTTCAGAACTGATGTGTAACACAGTCTTGAACTTCTGCCTTTATCCTTTTGTTGAAGTAAACTTTCTAAACACCACTTTCTGAAAGCCTTAAAGGCAACTATGAAGTGATCTTGGGACTGCTGGTCTAATTGCCCCACACTGACCTTTGTACCTTCTTCATTTAAACTCAGAGTTCAGACACAAGATAGTCAAAATTCTTTGTATTATAGAAGTAGGACAGCTTGATGTAACCCATTAGTAATTTTCTTCACATACTATATATATTAAAAATGTGATTTATAAATCAAAAACATCCCAAAAAATTCCTTTAACTTATCAGGTATATTTTGAGCTTCCTCATGCACCAATTAACATTCAAATCATTGTCAAAATATCTGCAGCTTGGCGAATTTGCACTGATGATGAACTCATTTAATTGAAAAGTGCACTTCATTTCTGTTTAACAATTGTCAGTTTATCACTTTTTGTTTAAATATTTAATCCTTGAAATAAATCTAGAAAACTACAAAAAGCAGCTTCTTTGCTGACAGTCATTTCACCCAATAAAAATGCTGATTGCCACTTGAACATAGTAATTACTTTTTAGTTGAATCAAGATGCAAAATAATCTATTATTAATACTTTATGAAAAGAAAATACTTGTTTGTTTCCATTCCAAGACATGCTTGCATTACTTGGAATACAAAAATTTTTTCAACTGAAAGATTGCTTTTTAAAAGAAAAAAAAAATTCTTTGGGTCTATTGATATCTTTTAAAGAGAAGTTTGGCATTAATCTCATAGCCCTGTGGCTTCTAAACAAAGAATGATTTCTGCTTTCCCAGCCCTAAATTCCCACTGCTGTCATTGTGTAATATCTGCTTTAGTATTAGTTTATCAAGTTCTGTTTCTGAATAAGACAGTAAATCAATAGAGCTGACAAAATGAAGCTGCTGATAACTTTTCTATTAGTGAGCGTTCTCACACTGAGCATCACCACTGCATCCATCATGTAATTCACCACAAATCACAAAGAACAGCATTACAACAACCCACAGAGACTATTTAATTCTACCTAATATTTTTTAAATTTTGGAACTCACCAATATATTTAATTTATTGAATAATTAGTGAGCTATGGATGTGTTGTGCTCATTGTGCAGTCAGGAATAATGTATGTTGGGAAGATTTACCAAGGCAGATCTGTGCCACTCTCACTGCTGATCTCCAAATTATAAAACCAGTCAATATAGTGCCACTATGTCACTGGTTTTTTTGTCTCCAACACTCACTGTTGTCAATAAATACAGTTGTGGAATGATACAAAGGGTAACTTACATGAGTAGTATCCTGCTTAATGTTAGCCTTAGGAATGAATTACTATGCTTTGTATTTGATTAAAAAAGCATATCCATCTCAGAGAGGTGACATTTATTTATTCCAATATATTTCAGCAGCAAAACAGTCTCTACTTCACTAAGGATTAGTAGCTAAAGATATAATCAAAGTGACACATACAGCTGGGGTAGGAGGGGAGAGAGGGGAAAACCCATTTGATTGTACTCATGGCTGACACTGAGTTACAAGAAAAAAAACTCTCCCAGTGCATCTTTTCATAATTATTGTCAGTACTTCATAGCATTTATTTTAAAGCTGTTAGAAAACTAAGGCAAATAATAAAAGCTTCACTGTTCCTGGGAAACAGTGAATATGAAACTGAAAACCAGACAGTGGGAGGGGATTATTTTAAAAGAATTGTGGTTTGGATTTTTTTAAATCAATCAGCAGAAGCACAATTAGAGGACCCTATCTAGTTTTGCACTGTCTTTTAAAAAGCTATTAAGTTTTATATTTATATTAAGTTTTATTTATATTAAATTTTACCTCAAATTCTCAATTTCTCCCCCCTCTCAAAGAGAGGAAGGATTTCCCTAAAGCTTTTATTTTAGCACTCTTAAATCTTATGTATTGAAGAAGGCTTAACTATTACTATTTCAAATATGCACCAAGGCAATTCATTATCTAAAAGGAAACAGTCTCCAAAACAGTTTGGCACTTTTCCTATCTAGTCAATGTTTAGTAAATATTCATCAGCTACAATGCCTCTGGTAAACCACTGGGCTGTCATCTCATATTTGATCAGAATAGCTTATTTCAATTTAATATTTCCATAGATTATCATTAAAAGCATACATTCCAAATATTATTACTGGAACCCCAGCCACAAATATATTTTCTATCACAGTAAGAATTCATGTTTGTTTCACCTGTGAGGAAATACCTGAAGGCCATCAACCTGAACAAACTACACTCTCCCTGCCCCTGTTCCAAGCTAAAGCCACTTCCCTAAACCTCCAAGAATAGTTTAAAAAAACCCACAAATTGTTACTCCTCTGTTCTTAAAAGCCTCCAGGGACTGGTTCCCTATCTAAGCCTGCTTTGACGCCTAAAAATCTCCCTCATGGTTACTAAAGGTTGTTATTTATTTTTCCAGCTCCTTATGGATGGAGACAGTTCTGTCCATGTGGTTGTATCTTACAGCAGTTACCTAAATAAAGAGATTGCTTTTTGTGGAATACTACTTAATTTATCTGTTTGCATGCCTCCATTATGAGGCTATGTGAGTAATGTATCTTCTTCAAAATATGTCAGGATTTTTTAGTCTTTTGATCTTGTTGTGCTGCATAGGATTTCTTTTTACTGATGGCCTTTTAAAGCCCCAACAATATTTGCAAGTGTGGAGTTTATTTTGATTAGGCATTGGCAGAGATTCATCCTTCATACATCTCAGAGTTTCTGGGCAAACAATGGCACTTAATATCACATCAATTGCGCTAAATCAATGCTGAGATAATACCAATGTACTGTTTCTGAAAACCAGTTTATCTTCAGAGAGAAAAGACAAAGCAAAAAGTCCAAGGCAACCCACAAGGTTGAAGCGTAAAGAACTAAAGACATAACTGTATTTCAGGGACAATAACTTTATCAGAAGAAAAACCTTATCTAAATTAATTTCTTATGAAATAAAATGAAATAATTATTCAGGAATTAAATTAGCCTTTTAAATACTTCTAGAAATTTTCCTCTTCAAAAAGAGTTTCACATGAGGTATGTGTTTACATCTCCCATCCACCTGATCTTCAAATTCTTAAAAGTCGCACAATAACTTTGCCAACACCTTTCAGCCCCATACTGATGCTGGATTATCTGCTGAGCAATCTGCTCTTATTTCAGTGCACCAAGATATTTTGACTACTTTGTTACACAAAACGACTTAATGGCACAGTGACAGCCCAAGATGCCAGCTAATGCATATTAACTCGCTTACTTTACCATCTTTTAATTCCTGACCTCAAAATTACTTTGAAGAACAGCAGTGGGAAGAAATGCAATTCTACTATTGCTTTATTCCAATACTTTTTTAACATCTGAACAAAATTCATCTGATTCATCAAGTCAAAGTTGCTGACTGTATGGCATTAGTTATTTGGTTTTAAACTCAGAAATAACTTTAACCCACTGACTAGGCAATTAAGCACACACTGAAGGAAAACTCCTCATAGAAGAATTTATCTTAAGGCTATTGCAACCTCTGTCTGCAAGAAAAAACTGGACTATTTGACTTGCCTGACCATTATGTTTGGTTAGACACCAGTATTCTTCCTGCCTGTCTCCTTCAGTGAGCTACCATTGGCAGAAAAAAGGAAAACATCAAACCAGTGACAGAATTGGATGCATGTGAATTGAGATCATGTGAATCAGGTAAGTACTCTTCCCACCACATCCCAGTATAAACAGATTTCCCCCACCACTCTTTTCACACAGGCACAGTCTATGGATTATCATAAAGACAAGAGAATTCAGTAAAAAAGAAATAGGACTCTGTCTCCAAAGAGCAGGAAAAAAACCAGCTCAAAATGAACTGACGAAGGTGTATTTTAGATGGAGTTTGACTCATATTTACACTAAACTAGTTTGGCTGTGCCATTAAAGTGCAGAAGAGATATTTTACAGCACATCACTTGAGAATAAGCAGTGTTTCCAAAAGGCCTACACACAAATGAAACAGGAAGTCTGTGATTCTTCAGTTTCTCACAGGTACACACCAAAGACAATTGCTGTGATTCTCAGAAATTATCAACAATAGTTTTGCACTACAGTCTATGCAGGAAGACTGGGCAAAAACTAACAACACGTGAATTCCCAACAACTGATGCGAGGTAGTGGTTTGCAGTTTAACAGCAACAGTGAGAAAGAAAATACTTGGTCTTTTATATGGTCAATAATGATACCAAGTGCTCATATTAATTTCCCTTAATTATCACACCTAATAAAAAGTCCAAGTTGAGGCAGTGATATCATCAGTAGAAGTTACAAGGTTTTTTTCTGGGAGAAAATGTTCTTCAAACAATTTTTATTAATTATCAATGAAGTACTGATCTTCCTAAGTATCAAAAATTATTTAGACAAAGATGTGTGATGTTACGGTATCTGGATTAATATGCAATACCTGTAAGATGGCCAAACTGCAATCACTCCTCTGAGACTAAAGAAAGTCTCGAACTCTCATCCTTTTTGTGCTCCAGAATAAAAAAAATCCAGAGGTGATGGAATGGCACAGATTTAAGAACCAATGGAAGAAATTGTCTCAGCTACCAGAAACTTGGCAGTCACATCCTCAGGCCCTGCTTACATGAATTCAAATTCTCCTTGACACTGAGAAAAATTTTTAAATTACAGTGATACATCAGTAGTCTTAAGGGTCATTCTTACCTTCTGGATAGCCCTGGCCCATCTTGCTTTTGCAAAATTACCTCCATTACCTTGGTCGGTATTTCTCCTGAAGGAGGGAAAAAAAAGAAGTACTCAGAACAGAAAAGTAAGAAAATAAATAATTAAAATAAATCTGATAAATCTATGGATGAGTGGATCAAAGTCAGATCCATCACTAACTCACAATATCACCTTTGGATTACAGGGGTTTCCATTAAAGCTAAGAGTTTAGTGGCTTGAAAAGACACAACCCCTGCTCCTCATATTATCAAGGTGTAAAAGAACATTAGCAAAGGAATGTATTTCCCAGTTACAGTGGCGCATAAATCAGGATTACAAAGTCTTTAACATCAAATAGCAGGGAGGAGAGGCAGAAAACAACAACAAAATCCAAACCACCAAGACAGTGGAATAAAAAGGAAACCTCTGAATTTCCTCAGTAAAGGCCTATTGCCTATCCTTGTGAGGCAGAGACACCGTCACCAAGACTTTGCCTAGTGGACTTAAGGAGTTATTGAGAAGCCAAATAACATAAAAACAATATTCCCTCTACCCCAAAAAGTACCACAGGACAAAAACTAACATTTACTCCAACCAATCTTAGTAATACAATCTGTTGCATATTTGGCTGCCCTCACACAGAAGCTGCACACTTGCACAGGCCAATTGTAATTAGGGCTCATTATTCAGCTATTTCACACACCTGTGAAGAATGTTGGTTTAAACTGAAAAATACTAATTCCATTAATGGCTGTTTAGCACAGGTTAAAATAATTAGTGTGGACTCCACCACTCCTGCAAGATACTAAGTAATTCAAAAGCCACCACCTTGTACAATACCAGTAAAGTTGCAGTTGTATATAAAAATTATACAGTAAAATTCTACACATAAAACTTACAGAGGACAGTAGAAGCCTGTTTACTAAGCGAAGTTTTTGCACTATATTTATATTATACATCGGTGCCATCCCTTGGTCTAACACATTACTATTTAATTATCTTGGACTTTTGGAACAGTGCTCTTCTATTTGAGGAGAAAAATGTTCCCTCTGATATGCACAGCTGAGTGCACATGATGCAAACTAAGTATGAAGAGGCTTGCCTTCCTCTGCCCTCATCTCTGAGGCTGCATGTTTGCTGGCCCAGCCTTTTCCCTCTCCACAACTGGCTTTTTGTTTTCAGGTAAATCAACTAAGTGATACTAGTAATC
This sequence comes from Camarhynchus parvulus, assembly GCF_901933205.1. Lineage (NCBI taxonomy): Eukaryota > Metazoa > Chordata > Aves > Passeriformes > Thraupidae > Camarhynchus > Camarhynchus parvulus. Next base: position 7,849,192 of record NC_044580.1, read on the forward strand.
GGTCTGCCCCACCCTGCAGTTGTTAACTAGACTGGAAATACTGGGTAATAATTAACCTTAGGGATTACCAAGGTAATTAACTTCAGCTGGAGATTGGGTTGTCAGTGCTGATTCAGAGGGAACAGAGAGAAACAGCTTTCTCTGCCTTCCCTAAAAGTAAGTAGGGAAAAGAGTATTAAGTTTTGAGGCATAATGTAGAGAGGGGGACAAAAACTGGTTTAACTGGTTTGCAGTACTTTTAGGAAGTCACCAATCTCTGAGCAGTCAGATCAGGCAGTTGAATACGCTTCTTATGCCACTTAGAAACTCAGCACAGACAGACACAGCAAAGAGCAGTTTCCACCTGTCCACTTCCTGCTGACACAGTGATGAGTCCAGTTTGGACAAATGGCTGTTAATACTCTATTCAGATTTAGTGAAACTAATTAGTTACCTGGCAGAAGATGCTTTATCAATACTGAGCAAAGCTTCTGATGACATGTGCTTTACAGGAATTCCAGGTAACAAAGGCCACCAGACACTGCTGGGAATCACCTGTCCTGCTATCTGAACTGTCACAAGGAACATATGTGCCAGGCAAATACATCGCTATAATTTTTTGAAACAACATAAACAGCAGATTTGGGAACTTTACACAAGCATTAAGGTGAAAAACAAGGCCATCCTATCCATTGTATTATCATATCTGATAACTAGAAAAGCATAATATTCCCAGTGATTGAACAACAAAAAGTTTAAAAACAAATGAGAAATGCCTTAAGAGTGCCTGAAAATCATACTGATTCACCACCCCTACAACATAATGCCCAGCTGTGCTCCCTGATGCTGTGCAGGCCACAAGAACAACAAGATGAGGAGAACTACAAGAGACACCTCAGGAGCAGTACAGCAATATTCAGAGCTGGTCAGCTCAGCAAGCAGCCCAGGTCAAAGTTTTGATGCACTGTGCATCAAACTCGGCAGGCTTTCACATCTCTTAGCCAGAAGGATCAAAATAACCAATGTTGTTACAGTGGTTTGCCAACAAATGACAGGTATGTGCAAAGGAATGCACAGGCTGCATAAACACAAGGGCTTTTCAGTCTGGTTTGTCAAAAGCTAAGGATTTTTAATAGAAAGCAAAAGTTACACTGACACTTTTATTTAATAAATGCTTTCCCTCTTAATTTTGCTGGCCAAATACATTAAAATTGCTCTAGCATTTCAGCGATGATTTGCATTTTCATGGCACCTCCTGTAAAATTAATCTCACTACAGACTTCAGTGTAAAGGCAGTTAATTATAGAGCAGTTGTAGTGTGGCCACACACAGACAAAAAATGACATGTTCTGAATGCTTATTTGTTTGTAATAGGCAATCCTGAACATCTGCATTAATTTCTATGCATTCATCACTAAAGTTAATTTCATCAGCTTTGAATATAACTGAAACAAACTGTGGAAGAAAAACTGAAATAATTACACTCTATTATGACATTTTTATTTGGCAATTTTCACTCCCCATTGGCAACAGTCAGGCTGAAACTAAAATTGTGTGCTTAAATTAATCTCCAATAGACATACCAAGCAGACTTACACTTGGATAGTATACTGCCACAAAAAAAGTTTGGGTTTTTTCTCCTTTAAATGTCCTTTTCAGAATATTCCAGTAATGGTCATTCTTGTACAAATATGTGATAAGGCTGATAATTTTGAGTTTTATTCTGCATTCTTTTATAGCTCAAGAGGGGGATAGAAAAGAATACAGAAAGATGAATATCAGCTTCTCTGATTTTTAGAATACAAGAATGGTACTTTCAAGTGTATCATTTCCAGTACTGTAACTTTTGCAACATGCACAATTTAGCATGCATTGGAAGTAAGTCTGTAACATACCCCCAAACATTTCTGTGAGGATTTACACACTTGTTCCTAATTTAGACTGCAGCAGCACAAGTTCTTTGGAAATATCTGTTGGTGTGGTTGCTATCACAGTCTTGCACACCAGGCCAAAGCCATGTGAGCAATCTTCCATACACCTGAGCTACAAAAGCCTGTCCTTGTTCCAGCACTGGTCATCAGCTGAAGCTGATTGCTCTGAAATAGTTTCCAGCTTAAAACAAGGTGCTTTACAACCCTAGGCTTTCAGCTCAATTCATGCACTTGGTAGAAGGACACACTATTCTTATTAGAAAATATGTCTGGGGGATATGGAACTATAGAAATGGTATCCCATCAAGGACTATTAGACTATAAAACTGTAATTCAATTTTAAATTTTTATAGGCCTCAATTATACAGTATAGAAAAAAGAATAATTATAACACTTAAAAGCTGTGCAATAAGTAGCAGTTTAGTAAAACACTAAGAATTATAGGCAGTACTCGTCCATCTTCGCTATAATCACATTTAAAGGAAATTAATGATGTGGTAAAATTGCAAAGCAAAATTAAGTGATCTAGGCATTCCACAGTTAACGAGGCGACAGTAAGACTTTTTTTAAGTCTTACATAGATTAATACGATTGAGTATTATCCAACTGCCTCATATAGCTATTTTTGTGTGCTAGTGGCAAAAGAAAGCAAAGTTTCCTCCAAGATATTTCTTCTGGTAGCACTAAATCTATACCCCTACACAGGTTCCCTTTTACAGAAGTTCAAGTTGCTTTTGAAAATTTATTTTTTAAACTAACAGTACAGATAACAAAACTTATTATAGGTCAGCAACCAGTCACACATCCCTACAGTAAAATTTTAGTTTTAAATCTGGGCACACATTTTTCTTTTCATTTTGCTTTCTTATTGTCTAAAATAGTAAGTTTCCATAGCTATATTATCATCTTCAATCACACATTTATATTACTGCTTTCACTTAAAATAGTTTACAGTTCTGAGTTCTTGGTGGTTCTTGAAACTAAAATTACAAATTCCTAGTTTCTTTGGGACAAGGTACTAAATTTTATAAGCCTGAATTTTGAGAACAACATTACTACTGTAACAAAATAACACTTTCTGATTTCTTAGAGATAACCTTGTTTAAGTGTCTAAAACACATAATACAGCAATAACATCTGTTTTCTAGCCATTCAGATTCAAAAATTTAGCAATGCATGAACAGAAAATAAAACTGAAGTAAAGGAGATATGTAAGCATATTTTCTTCCAGCCCTCTTTTACAGGTTACTTACCTAATTATTAAGAATTTAAGTCTTTTATAAGAGCTACAACTTTTGACTCACCTATAGAGCAAATTAAAAAAGCCTGAAGGTATGCATAAACCCTCATAACAGGACTCATATTTTTTCCCATTTCAAATTTTTTCTCCAGTTGTTCACAATATTTTCATAGGCATAATCCACATTGATGTTGATCTTCATGTCTTCCTGAAGAAAAAGATCTGTCCCTGCCTGCTTTTAGAAATACCCCTGAGCCAAGTTTGCACAGCTGCTAAAGATAAGCCATCAATTACTGCAGCTTGACCACCACTCCCCTCCCTGGGCACAATTAAAAATTTGGTGCAAGGAAAGTACCTTCGTCTCCCTCGTGTCTTTTGACTCCTTAGATGGGTCTGAAGTCTGACCATAGCATGACTTGAAGGGAGGCTGCTGTCTCTGCTAAAACTTATTCACAAAGTCCCAGCTTGCTTTAACAGTTACTTTGCAGTAATATTAATTTAGTGTTCTGACTTACAATATCACCTTAAAAAATATTCTTTTCCATCACAGATGGAGAAATAGGAAACTCTTCTGTGTAGCTGAGAATGAGTACTGGGAAAAGGAACTAATATCTACTCTATTTTAGGCCACTTCAAATGTTTCAACTTCAAAATATGTAGAGGCATTTTGGATTTAACACTGTGGGATTTTCTTGTTATCTGATTAACTATTATTCCCAAACCTTAATATATCCCTTTCTTGAAAGATTTAGTTTGTAAGATAGGGTGATATCCTGTTTCCATTATGATTGGAGGAATCTATTCACTTCTATTAAACAGTCTTCTAAAGAACCACCACAACTACAGTAATCCATACCTAAACTTTTAAAATTGCAATTCTTACCACTCAGCTCTGAACTGGATTGTAAACTGTCATTCAGATCTATCAAAACTACAGCTTGTGATACTCATCTCGTACACCTAATGCAGTGCCAGTAGATAATAACTCATCTTTCTATGTTCTATGTCGCCATAGAACAGAAGCTTTGGAGAAAGATTCTATTTTTTAAGGCCTGCCAAGACTGTAAATCAACATTTTACAAAGTAACTTCCAGGTTTTTCTGATGGATTTAGAGGTATTACAATGTGATGCTGCTACCTGACAAACCCCTGCAAGATACATTATCTCCTCAGGGCTGCAGTAGCTACATTAGTGATTTCCAAACTACAAGATGTTTATCTGAACAAAAGGAACATGCAATTAGGACTGAAACTGATTGACAAGACCAAAGGCTATGGCAGGAGACAGGTGACACAAGGAAACACATGTTGATGTGAATAAGACATTATCAAGACATTGTTCTGCTGTCCACTAAAGTTGCAGCTTTTAATCAATCTTGAATCTGTCAAAGTGTCATCTTGGATTGTACCCAGAAAGCAACAATGTCTATCTGACACTAAGAGAAACTTTGTGAATTTCTCCAGGTTTTGCCTGGATTTGCCACTACGCAGCTATTTGTTAGTCTCCAATTTCTCACTTATTTCAATACTGTTAATTAATTAATTTTTGTTTTTCTTCTAATATACCCAACTCAAAAAATAAAAGCATCTGTATTTTGTCCCCCAATATATACAGAAAAGGCATATTTCTTCAATCAACTAAACTCAATTTTCTCCTACAGAATCTCTCTATTTATAACCAATGCCTAATATTTCAATTTTATTAAAAAGCCATTAAAATCAGTATTATAAAAGTATTTGATTTAATATGCATGCAACAAACAAAATAAATTGCTATGCAAGTATAATAAACTAATTCCAGTGAAGTTCACCCTGCTCCTGAATAGAATGGTATCTTTCAGGGTAGCAGTGCATAGATGAAATATGATACAGCAGTAGGAGCCCAATCAAACTTTTCGTAAACATTTGCTGCTTTTCCCACAGCAACTCTCTTTTCTCTCTTTGTGTAGCTCTTTATGTAGAGTTCTCATGCTTCCACCTAAAATGGCTGCTGGGTTTTTTTTGACTTTAAGTCATACAGAGAAAGGGAATTTCTCTGCAGAAGAATTGATGCCTGACAACTATTTTAGCTTTTCTGTAAATGAAAAAATTTTCTAGTAGTTTCAAGGGAATACTTTCACAGAGATTGAATCTTTTCAATCTTTTACACACAGCTATAAGCATTAATTAGATAAACTAGTTCCCAGAAGCCAACAAAGTTACCTTAAAAATTTACTATTATGTAAGGTCTAAGAAAAATGTGTTAACCTTTATAGCAAGTAAACCTTTTGGGAACCCAAGATAACTGCATAACAGTAATAGACTTCATACAGTTACACGATATCAGAAACCTCTAAGAAGGCATAGAACTTAATTAATCTAGGTAAAAGAAAACTTCAAAAGCCTTTTCTGTTCCTTTCAAGCCTAAAGAGTTTATCATGAATAATGTTACATTACACAGAAACTCAGGGAGCATCATAATGACTTCTCATTTATTATGAAAAGTTGTCAACATAGCAGACAGTATAAAACTATGAATATTAATAAAAGAGTCAATTAAAGCTTAGTATCAGCTCATATCAGGATGCTAAACAATCATCAGAAGACTCCCAATAACCACAAACAAAACAGACACTTGTGAAAAGACTGAAGGTAAAGAACCTCATAAGATCTGATTACTGGAACGAGCTAAACAGTATGGACTGGTGGGGATGGATACTAGAAGTAACCAAAAGTAATTTCTGCTATGTGCCAAAGATATTTACATTTTATTTTAATGTGTAATCCATTTTATAATTGGGTTTTGTAGGTTATTTCATATATACAGCAGGACATAAAATTTGGCTGTATGTTTTGAGCTAGAGCTAGATACTATCCCTCCTTAATTGGGAGTTTTTCCAAGATGGTCTCATTCCTAGATTGGAATACTTGCTCAAGCAGAGCACAGCCTATGTACCCACTGAGCAGGACCCCCAGTCCTGGACTCACTACAGACCTGACTCTGACCCTGCTGTGCTGTTATGTACCTGCCTGGTGCTCACTGCTGTGCCCTGTCCTGGCTGCACCCCCGGCTCTGACTCTGAGCTCCAGGAGTTGCCAGTTTGGCCTCAGAGCTGTTCCATCAGCACAGGCTTCTGCACTGTTCTTTGACCCTTGCTGCTATTCCCAGGCTTGCCTGGGGTACTGGGCTGGAGCACTGCCTGCCCTGGCCCTGCCCTGCTGTGCTATCCTGCCTCACTGCCTCTCCCTTGGGAGCAGCAGCTCATCCTCACTTACCTACAGCCTCAATCCTGCACATCTGCACAAACCCAGCTAGGTATGAGGAGTCTGGCTTTTAGATGTGCCACAAAGATTGCATTCATAGCTGCATACTTCACAGTTACCAGAAAACTTGAAACAAATTCTACTGAGAACTTCAGGATGTCTGTTAAAGCATTTGACTTCCAAACCAGTCAAACAAAAATAACTTACCAAAATCTATTTGGGATAACTTCAGGAAAGAAAATGTACATCAACACATCACATTAGCTCACCATCACTTGTGCTAAACTGAAAATTGCCTTGCAAAATAAATCTGTTTGGTTCCATACTACACTTCCTAACAATTTCATATGTAATTAATTGGGGTTTTTTTTGACACAATCTTCAATTCCCTAAATTTTGCTCAGTTATCTCAGTGTCCTTTCTCTCAATCTCTTTCAAGTAAAATGTTTTCTCTCCATATTGTTAACTGCTAACTTACCTCCTTTACCACTTTACTCAAAAAATTTTAAAATATACTAATTAAGTGGGTAACAATTGTAAAGTTGTCATAGTTATAGAGACATAAAAAATTCCATAAAAATTGGTTAAACTTCAAATTCACTGTATGGATGAGATTTAGCATTCTCCATCTCTGATTTTTAAATTTTTTTCTATGTCCTCTGCTGTACAGAGCTACTGTAACAGTCTTTACAGTTATTTAGAAACTTTTTTTTTTAAATAGTCTTTTAAAGTACTACTTTTAATGGAATTAAGGGCAATAGTTTTAGGCCACAGAAGGTCTGAAGGAAACACATTTGAGAAAGGCAAGAGGGTGGAACTGAAATAGGAAAGGGCAGCAGAGCAAGAAGGCTTATCAGTGAGCATGTGAGTTTGAGTGACAGATGAGAATTAAGCCTGGGGTACAGTGGAGTGAACTCAGCACTGTGCTGGTACACAAAGGGTTTAATTTTACATAAGACTCTCACTGAAAAGGTCTGCCTTACTGTAATTATATAAATTAATAACAACATTTACTTACAATTTTAAATGACTGCTCTATTATACAAGAGTAAACATCACCTCAAGCTGAATACCTTCCTACCCACACTGCTTTCTGTAACTCAAGCAGAACAAAGCTGTCCAGGAGGCCAAAGAGCTCAGAGGAATGCTCTTTAATATGTGAAAATAGCTCAGACTCAGGGAAGCCTCGGTTCATGGGTTTTGATATAAAAAATCCTTTTACCTTGCCTTTGGAACACACAAGCGTTTATATGACTTAAACCACCTTCAGTTTAGAGAACAGCCTATGAATAATAATTAAATGCAAAACCACCAATCACCAATTATAATGTCAATGTCTTTTTATATTTTGAAAATAATCTGCCAGTTCTGAAAGCTGGGAGCCAGGGGATATTCATAGCCAAAAGCCTTGCATGTGATAGACATCTTTTATTAAATGCCTTTTTTTTTTTTCTTTTGGACCTTATTTGTTTTGGCAGTAAATAAGAAGCAATAACATGTTATAGAAAATCAGTTATGCTTACCTATTTTGTAATTTAAATTTGAGGACTCTCTTAGTGAATGATCACAACAGAAAACAAATGTATATACACTAAAAAACTATCTGCTTAAATAGATGGCTATGCATGGAAATATGGCTTTAGTTTAAGGAGTTCATAACCTGTAGCCAAGAGGTGGAGGCAGAAATTTTCATGGTTTAGAAATAATTTTATGCTTGTCTATCATTTTTTCTGTTATCTAGGCATGAATAATGAAACAGATCCCTGGAAAAATGGCTGTAAACTGATCACCTCAAATTAATTTAGACCTCAGCAATTGTTTTCTTCTCTCTCTATGGAAAACCAGGAAAGATTAATTACATTTTTAAGAGGCCATTGAATGCCCATGATGTTTCAAGCATTAAGAAACTTCTAATACTATCACATTGAAACTTTCTTTTCTATTTTCATCCATTTGAAAATAAATACGCATTTTACTGCCACAAATCACTGTTTTAGTTAATATCAGTTTAATGATTACATAAAAATCAACTTTGCTAGTGGCTGCAGGCCATGAAGTCCAGTTTTAGTAATATATCTCCTTTTAACACAGCAGTTACAGCACCCAAGCCACTGGAAAAGAGGAAGCACTGTTAAAGCCAAACACTTAAGAACAAGATATTTAACCCCAAATTTGTCAATACAATCTATGTATGTCTAGCATAGTTTTGTGGCCAGCATATCCCTTCCTGTGTAGGTATACATGACATCTATTTGCTTGCCTGTGAAGGTAGAAAGAAATAAACATATATGGTTTATTATACATCTAAATAATGGATTTTTAGTTGCCTTGTTTTTAATGCAATATTTTTTCTCTTTGTTCAATGATTGTTTTACAGTTCTACAGAGAAAACAAGTATCACAGGACAAATCAATATTTTTTTAAAAAGAAAGATCCTTGTACCTGTTGCTGTACTTCCTTAGGTTTTGGGGTTAGTAGGTTGCTTTTAAAAGAAATATTTGCTCCACTTTGCTTGTTTTGGAAATGCCCCTAATCAAATTTATGCCATTCACTTTAGTTTATGCTTAACAGGTATATCTGTACATTTTTGGCTATCCTGGATATACAGCAACATTATTTCTACCTCAGTGGTACCAGAGATTAACCATGAAATGATTTTTCCTACAAGTAGTAGCATTCAGCACTGGATAGTAATAATGCATAAAGAGTGAACCAACAGATTTATCCTATGGCTACTATGGGGAGGTGCAATGAAGTATACAATAAATACTTGATTGCGGATTTTTAAAAATTCACAGTGATTCAACTCATTAATTACATTATAGAAAAACTCAGATGATTTATGGGTTTTGGAGTATTTTTTACTAATATTTACCCTTCTCTTTCAGTCTGTTCTTTTAAGCCACTAGGAAAAAAATTTTGTTCCAATAAGAGGTTACTTAACTTACCACATCCTTCAAATTTTGATTTAGTGACCTTTTGCTTTATGGGAAAATGTTACTCAGTTACACTTAATTAGTCATTAGTCTACATCTAAAGTCAGCAGCTATAAATATGATTTATGTACATAACCAAAGAATTTATGAATAATATCAGTCTAAAAAAAACACGTAGGGAAGAAATTTGGAACATATTAATACTTAAATGTTTACAGGACAGTTAATTTTGGTGTTTAATGCAGTTATTCAAAAGAAATAGCCCCATCCACATCCCAGATTTTTAGTATAAATGCAGTTATTTGGAATAAATGCACATCTCTAAGTTTTAAAACAATCATATTTCTGCTCAGAATCTTTGAAAATACCTATAAATATAAGATAAAATACCTATAAATATAGGTAAGTATCTATATTTATACCTATATAAATACAGCTATAAATACCTATAAATATAGATAAAGGAACTTTTAATCTAAAAAGAATAGTTTAGTGCTGACCCTCAATTTAGTACTATAAGAGCTCATTGAATTTCAATAAAATTATTTGGTACAAGGAGGGTAAAGAATTCCATAGTCAGACTGGGTTAGCTTCTTCTGGTTTAGCTTAACCTGCTCAGAGGCTCAGATCTCTGTTGAAAATGACACGTCAGCACAGATGATATGCTAATGACTGGACATGTGCTTAGAACAACACAGAGAAACAGCTCTTGAGTGCTGCCATTACTGACAGCTCTCACCCTGAGGAAGCACTTGTACTTCTCTGTAAATACCCTGCAAGGGCTGTCTGGGAAATGTAAACGGTGAGGCTGACAGGCACCCAAGCAATGCTGTGGCACCCTGTCCACATGCGGTCCCTAACTGCATCCCTGAGCTTGAGCTTTTTGTAGACTCATTTATTTCCTAATTTTGTGTAGAAGTTACATGCACCAGGACCCTGCCTGCTTTTTTAAAAGTACATGAAAAGGTGGTTTAAGGGCATCAAGATGTTATTGCCTCAGAGAATACATAACTTAATAATGTATTAGTTTTTATTGTATTTTCTCTCATGTTTGAGTTAATTTTCTAGTACCACTGCTGTTAGATATAATTTAAACAGGAGCAAAGTGCCTGCCACACCAAATATTCCTGCTGCCTTTCCCAAGAGCCTTTTCTACCCCTCATCAAGGCAGAACACCTTTTGGAGTGTCAGCTGCTCACAGTGCCTTTCCTGCACTGCTATGGATAAAAGACACCATGAATGAAATGTAATACAGTCTGTGACAGGTGCTATGAAAGCCAAAATGAGCAGTAGAGGGAATTTTTTTCTCACCAGTTTGCCTTTCAAAAGAAGTGAAGTGATTATTCCAACACAGAGAAAGCTCTCCCTGCTCAGAGACCACTGCTGAGCGTTCTTAGAGGCTGGCAGGGCTCCCTCCTGAGCACTCAACTCCACTGAGCAGAAGGTGATGGCAGAGAAATAACGCAGTTGTTGCCATCTTATTCCTTGCCCCTTCCACCATTATGGATCATCATTTTGCACATTCACAGAAGTAGAAAGACAGCAATTCTCTTCTCCCCACCTTTCTTTTTTTCCACTGCATTCTTGGTCGTTCAGAAGAAAGAGATAGGAAATATTAATTCTCTTCTAGAAAACTTCCAGAAATGCAGGCAGCCTGTCTAGGTAAAATACATTAGCTTCAAAAATGGAATCAAATGTCTTTCCTGCTTTCCAGATGAAATAGAGTAGTTACAATACCCAAATCATGTCAGGAGTTGCTTCCCTTCCTTTCTAAGTATTCCAAGAAGTCACTATGGAGTCGCTGAACCCTATGTAGACATATGCCCAGGGATAAGAACAGGAGAGGTGCGTATGTATTTGCCATAAAAGAACATAGAAAAGCTAATAAATACCTGCATTTTCTTTACAAGTTTAAGAGACTTGCATATTCCTGCTTAAAATAGTTTTGTATGTATCATGCTGACATTCAGATATTTCAAAAAAATTAAAATCAACAAATATCACACAGGTCTGATGTGACAAGGTAAAATACCTGAGTTTGCTTTCTTGTATGCTGAGCCCACTTTCCATGAACGTCTGACTGTCATTTGCATCTTGATGTGAATATCTTGTACGTTGGAAGGCTGTCTCTCTGTGCCAGTCTCTGCAATCTAGATCTCTGTGGGTATCTGTAGAGAGGGAAAAAGCTGCTAGAAATCTTTCAGCCCATTTTACTTCTAAAACAGGAAGCAATATATAAAATTATCTTAATTCATTAAATCTATAGTAACAGGGAATTATCAAATCAATTGCGAACATTGTAATGATGAAATCACTTGTTACAAGGACAGCAGAAAGAGTTTTAAGATGATCTTCTGATTGGCACTCTAAAAACTTTGAGAGACCTAGACCAGTTACTTTCTTGTTATACAAAGTTAATTTTACATCTTAAAAAATTACCTATTGCTGATTAGGAAGAAAATGAAATGATATTTTCAAATTTTCCAGTTCAACTTAACATGTATTTTTTATGGCTCCACGCACAGCATTCTGAGATCTAGGTTTTTTTGTTTGATTGGATTTCGGTTCTGTGGGAGTTTTTGTGTATTTGCTTTATGGAGGGAATCAGGCTCTACTTTAATTCCATATGCTATTGGTCTAGAACTGAGGGCTTTTTTTTTCCTCCCAGCTCTAGGCTCTTGGGAGAAACATGACAAGCCTGCAACTGGAGGTACAAACTGATTCCCTACAGAACATTTTGCTCTATAAATCATCCTATTTGCTTTACTGAGAGGAAAGGGTTCATGATCTGACCCTGATTGTGAAGAAGTTTTCTTCCACGATGATGATAAAAATTTGTGTGCCCACCTCTTTTTTCCATTTTTAAAGTTTTGCTTACAGATTGGGAACGATGTTTTATTTACCATCACTAGGTAAGCTGCCAGAAACTTATGTCACATCTTTTGCTCAAAGTGAACACAACACTGTTGCAAAACATGCAAAAAATAAAGACAACACTTTGGAAAACAATCTTTCAGTTTTCCTACTGCATATGTTAATGCAGACTTTTAAATTGTAAGTATATGTGAACTACTATACTAACTAAAGTGGTCTGTGCTTAGAATTCTATACAGTGATGCATGAGTTTTCACAGTCAGTATATTATGATTTTTCAGGACTTTGGTTTTTGCTGATCAAAGGTGTATTAAAACAATTAATTTTCTCACTTGCTAATCCCTTGGCATATCAGTGCATTAGTATGGTGACTAATGCAGAAACAGGGATTAAATCTCATAATTGCTACTTTGTTCTTGTTACTTCACTTGCTAATTAATGTATACAAAATTTGTGACAATGAGCTGAATTAAAAGCAAGGCTAAGATGTGAGTTCTGCATGGTATTTTCCAAAATTATTAATGAAGTAAAATTTCTGTCAACTTTTAGTAGGCTACTTGGCAAAGTGACGTCTTAGCTCCCAAGACACATGAATGATTTTCCAAATTAAAGCTATTATCAATTACTTCAATAAAATTACCTTGAATTTCTTTAGATTTTACTCTTTATGTAAGGTATAAAAATGTTAAGGAGCAAGTTACCTGTTTCTAATGCTGAATTCAAGAAAAAAAGACCTGTCCTTTAAATTCTCTTCTAAGAAATGCCACAGTTGAGACAGCACGATACACAAAATATCACCATAGAATTTCAGCAGGCTTAAAGCATTCACCCATACAGAGTAACACCATATCTCATCAGAAGGCTTCAGGCCTCTGCCCATACAGAGTAACTCCATGCCACTTCAGAAGGCTGCAAGCCTCTGCCCTTGTTCTTTAGCCCAACCTTTTATACCCCTCACGCTGATGCACTGCACCTGTGTGCCCTCTGTTCCCTTTGGTGGTTGGTCAGTGCCCCTGGGCACTCTATGGCTCATTGCTGGCAATGCTGCTCACCTGCTTTTCACAGCTGTAGCTCATTAGGGATGAGGCTGGGCCACAGCCCCATTCCCAATTACCAAAAACTGCGTACATACAAAGAAAGACCTAAAAAATTTGAAGGGCAATTATCTTATTTCACAAACCCCTGATTACCCTGTAAAAAATTTGACTTTTAGAGACATGTAAAATGTTTGTAATTCAACTGTAGTGTTTATCTAAAGTCAGTACTTTATTACTGTGACTTGCAAAATTTTAAATATAGTAGGTATTCATTTTACTTAACAGCCTTTTAATGCAGCTCAGTCTAGCTGGCAACAGTGAAATGTCAACTTTATTGCTACCATAACTGACATTAAATGATACTTCTAGAAAAGGCACTGAACTACTGATGAGAACACATTTCCATGGTACTTCATGCAGGATTTCAAGTCCAAATGAAGTCACACTATTAAAGGAGCATGGGAGGCTCTTATATTTCTGCCCATTATCAGGCATTCTCAAATGAACATCTTCCAGGAACTGTCAAAAGTAACAGCAGTCTTCTACCTTTCCAGTGTAATTTGTTATAATAAAGAGGCTGCACTGACTCCAAGAGTCAATGAGAGATTCTCAGGTGCTCATAACTGAGCTGAGTCATTCAATAGGACAAGCAATGAAAATGCCCTCACCAAACCCCAGGTGGATGATAATCCTGGCTTTCTCAATAACGAAGACATAATGCTTTTGAGCTCTTGCCTCTATGAAGAAAACTACAGCGTAAGAGTGACCTCTACAGGATCTTGACAGCACTCTGTGGCTACCGTCCCAGGGCCTGCCTTGGGAACTTTTTAAAATACATTTGTTTCAAATCAGAATACAAGCTTCAACATACAAACCAACGTTGTCTCCAAGCAGCAGCCTGAAATAACCAAAAGTCTGAATTTACATATTGCAAACACACAATCAGAGCTTTTGTTCCAGATTTACACTAGGTTTCTAGATACGAGAATGATGTAAGGACATAAAACATTCTGCTAATTCAACATATCAAAAAACCAAAGCAAACAAAAACCTGAATGCAACTAAGAAAAAGGTTATAGTTCAAAAATTTTTGGCCAAGTAGCAAAGTAGTAAATTTTGTTAAAAAAAAAAAAAAGAAAAGGAAAGGGAAATAAAAAAGGTAGAGTATGTTGTAGCTTGTAAGAAACTAAAAAATATTGCACAGGCACTTGGTAAAAAGATATGTATTCCACCTGATGTATTAACAGGAGTGAAGTCATGCAGACTACACCAAAAAACAATTTACCAAGGTTAATCAAAGGCAATGCATTTTAAAAATAAATTAGGCAATCAAAGAGTATATTATTGGTATAACTTCTAGACCTCCTTTTCATATAGTTTATTATTCACACTTCTTCACTTTTTTACTTTATTCTTACATAAATTTTAGGATTAATCTTTTCAGACACAGTTCATTAAACTATTTAAAGAGTAAAATGTTAAGCTAAATTATGTTTGTGACCTTAACTGGAGATAGACCAAGTTATATGGATGGACTGATAATCTTAGTAAAATCAATCTCATTGTATTATAGCTGGAAGTATTGCGTGGTGATGTATTATTTGAAGTTCAGTTTCAATTTCTACCCTCATTTACACCACAATCATATATATAGAAATATAAATAGTTTCCATCTTCATATGCACTAAAAATAAGGGCAGACAACCTTTGCTAGGAAAGTAAAAAATGCTGTGAAGGCCTGGATTTTATTAAAACTCGCACTGTGCATTGGTCAAAGCTGATGTGCTGCAGAGCTGTAACACACAGGCTCTAGCATTGACCCTGAAGGAGGTACTTTCTTCTTTAGCTCTGAATCCACATGTGGATCTCCACTAGCTACTGAAACTGCTCATCCAGCTCTCTGTGGGATGTGGCTCTTACTTACCAGTAACAATGACCAGTACTGACTGGGAAAATACTCTAGTGATGAAGAGGCATTTAGGATTCTATAGAAAAATTGCTATTTTTTGGTGTATTTCAGGAACTCGGGTGAAATGACAGGAACTTAGAGAGAAACAGAATGGCTGGAATGCTGGACCTTAATCTGTAACTCACCAAATGGTAATGCAAAGTAGATATCTAGTAAGATCTCATGAGAAGTTGGTGTTTTTGTGCCTTGAATCTCACTTCCATTTTTTATTACTTCAGAATGCAATCTCCACCAGGAACCCGGGCCTTCCTAGGAAAAACAGGTTACAGAAATTACCTGGGCAGGATTTATAGCATTACCCACTTTTTACTAATGACGTTTCCCCTACGTCAGTATGAGGTCCTTTATAACACCATTTTAGTATTTTCCAGCTTTTGTTGATGTACTAGTCAGGACTTCAAGTTTTCTCAGTCATCAAATTCAAAATATAACATTTGCATAACAATACAGACAGATAGACATTAAGATTGTCAGATGATTAAGACACAACAAATATGAATATTGAAAATTACTCTTATCAACAGAGTTTTCCAGTTTCCCTTTGAACTGGTGCCAAACAAGTACACACTAGCAAGACCGAAACAATCTATCTAAGTAAATAACCAAGCCAAAAAAGAGCTTCTTAAGTAACACTCCCTTGCAGGTTATTTCTGAGTTATAAAGCCCAGAACAGAACTGCAGGGTTAAGACCAGGAAGATAAATAACTAGCAATGTTCCACAGTGGACTAATTATAAATGAAGGTTTAGAGGATCTGAAGAAATTAAGAAACAATCTCTTATCTTGCATCTTTGTTTGTTTAAAGTTTCAGTATTTACAAGCAAGCCACAACCTCTGTGTCAGCAAGTTGTAACTCAGCAACAGCTTGGGCAGCAGAGCAGAACAACTTGCCCTGGGGCTTGAAATAGCACTTGGCAGCTGTGATAGTCTCTTCTAATTTAAGCAGGAATTACTTTCTTCCTCTGCTTCCATTTTCTGAGAAGAATCATTGAAATGTCAGTTCAATGTATATATTAATATTTATTAGTTCCTGTAAAGAAATGGCTATAGAGTCTGATAAGAGATACTGCATGAAGTTACCTCCCTGATTTCCTTACCTTTACCCTATCTTCAATTGCCTTTTTTATGTTTTCTAAAGAAGGCAAACATATTTGCAAGGATTAATTTAATCTTCTCTAATTCACAGTTACTTCTTTAAAAACAGCCCCCAGGGACTATGCATATGAAAGCATATTTATGATTGGGAGAATTGTGGATTATCAGAATAGACTGCCTCTCACCTTTTCCAAATTTTTAAAATTTTGCAGCAATTGCAGATTGCTTCAGTATTTCACACTCCTAGAAATCTTTGTTTTTATTTTATAAAATAGGAACTCCCTACTGAAAGCAAGTATAGTCATTCTGGTGGCCAAGTGACTATGGTGGATATGTAACTCCTGTATTGACCCAGTTTCCTCACTCACCCTTTCCTTTGTCCTCACTGTACTATTAATTTCTTCTGTAGCACCACAGGGCACATTTCTGTTTTCCTCTCTGAGACCATGGTCAATTCCCATGAGAAAGAGAACAACAATATTTTGCCCATTTTAATAGAGATTTACCCAAGGTCACAAAATGAAGAGCAGACCATGGAACTTGATCTAAAATTCTTTCACTCTAATCATATAAACCAAACATGCCTGCCTCTCTAATCGTTCCTAACTTCTGCTGAACCCTAACTTACCTTCTGTGTTATACCTGGCCTGGGATCTGAGCCATTTCTCCAGGGCATACAGCTGATGCACACCAGTTGTCACTTTGAGAGCCACATGTACATTATGCCTTAATATTACAACTGAAGCAAAAGAGTTAGAAGTACACATTGATCACAAATGTTGCTATCCAGGGAGTCCAAGAATGGGAAATTTATTGGATTTTACTCAGCGCTTTATATTTCCACAGAAAGTCAACTTACATCTGTTGCATATTCCACAGTGGCAAGGGGAATCCATAAAACTCCTAAAATGCTATCCCAGAGCAAGCCTTTCTTCCATAGCTCTACAATGAAGCCCTTTCCACCAGCACTGATTTCACTATAAAGAATGAATACAGAGATCATTAAAATGAAAATGTAATCTCAACTGCTCAGCAATCTATCATAGCAATTTATTCTTATCTTACAGGAGATACAGAGGTGGGGGTTTTTCAGTATACTTGTAAAATACAAACTAGCAGGATGAACACAAATGTGAGACTGAACAAGTCAAATCTCAAGTCTCATTGTTCAGGATTGCCCTTATGAAATGATGAGGACAGTTCTGCTGGAGCAATCAGAAGACATCTCTCAACTTCAAAAGCTGCAGATCCAGACAGTATTTTAGTTATAATTAAAGGATACATGCATTTTATTACTCGCTGGTTTTGACAAAAAAAATACCATACCACAACCATATTTTGCAAGAATTCAAAATCAGCTTTTACCAGGCCTTATCACTCCCTCATGACAGTGAACTAATATTAAGAGAGAGGTCATTTCCTCAGGGAATGCACCCCATTACAGACCCGTTCTGTAAATATGAAGAATATAATAAAGTAGGTATTGGTGTCTCTGCTGGACTAACTTTACATAATCTCTGTTAATTTTAAGTAGCAAAACTCATCTTCAACTTATTTGTGTGGGGTACCACAAAGCATTACTGTGTACTTAAAGTCATCAGGAAAAGAACAAATGATATCAGAGAATGGCAGGTGCCACCTCTGAGACAGCTACTTAAATCATCACATTGCTCTCAAAAACTATCCTGCATCAAGTTCTAATTTTCTGCTGTACTTGCTTCACACAATTGAACAGATATATTGAATTTTTGTTTTATTCAGCTTTTTCTTTATAAATATGTTACCAAAGACCAATTGCACATTTTTATGCTCTAGTATTTTTAGACCACAACCTTTAAACTGACAACTGAATAGTGAAACTGCAGATTGAAAGGTTAGGCAATATGCAACTTTTAAAATGCAAGCAGGTAATGTCTGCAAGTAATGGAACAGTTTTTACTGGCAGACATGAAGTGAGAGTCCTTAAGATAATGAACTATAGCATACTTACTAAAATCTAGATAAATATATTTGTAAATGCTTGTTTATAATCCCTTTTCAAAGTCTGCTGTGTTGTACAGATGAGTAGGCAGCAGATGGAGCTACAGCAACTTCATAATGCAATTGCTACAAAGGTGGTTTAGTATTCTTTGGTAATTAATACACTACAAATTAAGAAAATAATCCTTATAAATTGGTCATTTTTAATGATGGCATGGGACACTCATTTACATATCATATGAACAAAAGCATTTAACAAGAGCAAATAAAATATTTTAAATAACAATATAACACATTCCTCAGGAAAACTTAGAGGTTACGTTACACACCCTCAAAACTAACTTTAGTTGTGTTCCCCAGAATTAGTCTGGCACCTTTTCTCTGAGCTGGATACTTTTTCCCTGCTTTTGTGCTCTGTACATGACCTCACATGCACTAAATTGTTTTACACTATACAAATACAGCAAAGATACAATAAAATCAATTGATAAGAATTCCTTTTTACTTACAACATGAAGTCTTGTTCCCAGCAAGGCTCCCTTCCTCTTCGATCTACTGTAGTGCTTTTTAAATTTTGGACTTTTAAAACAACGTATGTTTTGGATGTGTCTGAAAAACAAATAACCAGC
Source organism: Camarhynchus parvulus (assembly GCF_901933205.1). Lineage (NCBI taxonomy): Eukaryota > Metazoa > Chordata > Aves > Passeriformes > Thraupidae > Camarhynchus > Camarhynchus parvulus. Next base: position 7,868,104 of record NC_044580.1, read on the forward strand.
ACGTTAAACCCCACTTTAGTTCTTTCAAGAGGATGAAAATACAATCATATGGCAGCAAGGGTTTAACTCATCCCTCATACACACCTCCACTGGTGTGGGTCAAATACGTGGATGTGAACAAGGAAATTCTTATTAGTTTTAGTAGGACTATGACAGGAAAATCTCTGCCCATGATAGGTGGGAGAGAACATAATCCTAAATGTGAGTATTTTAAAGATCAGCTTCCAGATGCAGCTTTTTACTGTTCATGAATCTCTCTGGCAGCTCTCACAAGAAACCAGCGCACACTCCTTTTCTGCAAATTAGGATTTTTTTTTGCCTTTTAATCAATACGATTATACTGGGGACAGCTAACAGGTTTTTATGTCCAATTATAGCAAGGCCATAGACTTGTAACATGTAATTCAGTCTTTGTGCATGAATTGAGTTCTGTGTATAGATGTAGCAGCAAAATGGGTTTCAGGTGCAGTCCCAAATGAACTCATGCCTTTGTAAAGGCACAGTGTGAGTATTTATAAAATCAGACCTAATAAGCAAAAAGTATAAAATTTTCAAAATTCCAAAGTGTTTGAAAATATAACTGACAGAAAAAAGCAGAACTGAGGGAAAACCATATCCTATAGGACTTGACACAGGAATCTAAGGCTGCAAAGGCACATTCTATCATCTCAATGAACATGGCTTTTTAGTTTGCATGCATCCTTCACTACCCTCCAGCATCCTAGGCAAGGATTAACATTGACACATGGCTGAAAAAAAAGACTTCTAATGCAAGCACTGCCAAAATACATATAAACAAGACATAGCCAAGAACAGAATTTGTGAACTGTCTGTATTACCAGAGGTCAATCAAACACTCAGAGCTGGAGGGAAGCTGTCAGTGTCTACAATAGATCGCTGAATAGGTTGTATTAAATTACACTGCACTTAACAAAAGATGTGAAGGAGAGGCGTTAGGCTGTGTACATCCTGGATGTAGATCTTATTATCAGGACCGATTATAATATTTGACCAAAGAACTAAAGATATCATGTAACGGAAATGATTTTTTTAATAAAAAAAGTCAACAGTGCCCAATGTTATCTATTTATTTTCTATAACTCAGTGGACAAGTCTTCTCAAACACAACTTTGTTTTTCTACTGAAAAGAACGTGACAAAGTCAATATGAATTTAGGAGTCTGGTGACTTAAGTGTGAGAAATGGCATCAACAAGGCATGGTTCACACACCACCATTCTGCGTAACTGAGGCAAACAAACAAAAAATTTGCAAACTATTTTTTAGTTGCAAAACTTTTTTATGGTTGGGAGAACTTGCAACTCAAAGTTTGAGAAATTTTCCGAAGAACTCTAAAGTGCTTGGCTGAAAAACAGCAACCTACAATGTTTAACTTCAGCCATTTAGAGCACCCATGTAAATTAAAACTACAATACCAGCTTCCCTCATAAATAAAAGGAATCTCCTTTAAATGAAGCCATAAATTACAAGACAGAAACTTACACTCACAATTTTAGTGGTAATCTGCTTCATTGTTGCATTATTTCATATTCAACTCTAATTTTCCATTTGTAAGTTTCACGTTACTCTGTGCCACACTAGATGATCAAATATAATCACCTGGTATCCTTTTGCAGCTCCTTTTCTAGCACGAAAAAAAAAAATATCTTGGACTGCCTGCATTATAGTGTTGCCTGAAACCCTGTCATCTCCTTTTTAAAATAGCTACTTCTCCAGTAGTTCCTTAGCCTCTTTGGCTCTTCTCTGGATCTAAATCTTACCATTCAGTACTTTTTGACTAATTCACTCTTTTTAAATGCTGTGAATTATGTCAAATAAGAAAATGTAGATATTCTACCTTTTAAATAACTGAATATGTAACCTCCTTGAAGAATAACACTATCAAGGGTGAATATCATTACAATACCCTGGCACTGGAGAGGAGATGTTAATTTTGCTACATGATAAGAAGTGCTGTTTCCACAAAGCCATTATTGCAACTTCCAACCCCTTACCTGTCAAAAACTGGAGGCACATAATGCAATTTTTGTGAAAAGAAATAGGGCAGGATATCCACCTGCTTATATCTTCAGCTTTCCACCCAAAACAGGGTTTCTTTTCCACCACAGCTGTCTTGGTCCTGGAGACAGACTTATGTAGTCCTGGGCAGCTTGGTTTTGGTCATATTTATTGCCTAGGGTAATACTTGATTACTATAACTGTCCATCAGTGTCTCCTGTCTGTGTTTTCTCATCTGGAAAATTCAGACACCTTCTCCTCCCCACTCTGGCCAAGCTAAAATATTGTACTCTCCTTATTTAAAAAAAGTTTCTATTGACCAATTTAGGTAATCAAATTATGTAAAAATTTCCTGTAGTTGAAATATATTTTAAATATCACTAGCTTGCAAGACAATAACATTTCATAATTTGGAATTAAAAATTGTCTGAGGTCACAACTTTGGTTGATAATTTGATCTTTAAAATATATGCATAATTCTTTACACATTTGTTTTGTACAGTACTATTGATCCAACATGCCAAAGTAGTCCCAACCTTAAATGATTCTTCAGCGTAATACAGAACCCCATGCCTAAGAAAGAAAAACATAAAGCAGAAATTGAAGAGGGAATCAGACTCACCAGTTGTTTTATCCAACCTTCCTTTTTTCACTGTATCAAAAAAAAAACCAAATAGACCACGTTATTAGCTTCAGATAATACCTTAACACTGTTTTCCAACAAGTTTATGAAAAATAAAATCTAAGGGATTTATGTGGTATAAAAAAACTAAACCAAAAATGAAAACAAGCAATCTTAAAAAAAAGCATCACTGTTGGAAGATAATATGACTGCTTGGAATTCTTTGGGAAAGAAGACGTGTGAAAACTCTTTGTACTTCACAGGAACTTAATAAACACAGAGGGCAGAGTGGAGGTCAGGTGTCCAGGAAGGGTATTATGCTTATTATTCATCACCTCATAATGCCAGTTCTTAATTCTTCCCTATAATAATCCCAGAAGACTATATATAATCTAAAATAACTTCTATAAGTTTACAATGAATCCTTTATTACAGTGTATTTATTCTGCCCATTAGAGAGGACATACTTGTGTAAACACCTTACCAAATAAAAAGTGAACACTTCAAATTCTGATTTTGCTCAACAACTTAAAGTTCCACATTACAATATTTCTTCCATTAATGAAAAATGCTCTGAACCTAACAGGATTGTGATTCAGGTAGTCATAGGTATGAAAATTTAACCAGGTTAAAATTTTGTATCAAATATCTGACTAATAAAGTTCAGTAAATTTAGTCTTTTAAACAATACTAAATATTCTTTCCATTTCCCTGCTGTGTCAATACATGTACCACAGTTCAGTTTAATCTGAATGAAACATCACTGTAGTCCTACAATAATTAAACTTGCTCTATGAATGTATTCATATATACATCATATACTTTATTGCTATACTTAGGACCTAGTAATTGCTAATAAAGCATAACTATGAGTCCTCTACTCTACAATGTAAAGGTTCCTAAGAGATTGCCATTGTTTTCCAATATCCTTTCCATTTATTTAATCACGTGTACTTTCTATTACTTATTCTTGCTTTCATCTCTCCCTAAATATCCCTAAGAACTCTATGGAACTGCACCATATTTGGCAGAATATCTGTCAGCCTGAATAATTCCATCATGTCTCACGCTCAGGAAACTTTCAACACAAATGCTGAGGGGCCTAAGAGTTGCTGAGCTACAGAGGCCAAACACTTCAGCAATTCAACTGCTCTATGAGAGAGCACAATTTACACACTTCCCTTGGAGGAAGTACTGCAAGAACTATTCTCATATAAATTAGCAACACACAACTCCACTCTCTCAAGTTACTTATTATAGCTACGTACTAAATACTTGTCACATGGATGAAGGAGCTTGATAAGAAAAACCTACCTTTTACAGAGAGAAGTTCCATTCCAATAGAAAAAATATTTTAACGACCGAACATTGAAATTCAGGGTTTTTTAATACAAAAGGAAAAGAAATAGTTTGGCTTGAATTAAGTTACTCTTCTGGTGCTGCTCCCTCCCTGCATGTGTTTCACTTTTGCAGTATGCTCCTCCCATGGCTCACATGGAGGGAAGCCAACCAACTGATGGAGCAGAAATGACAAATTGCTTCTCCCTCTTTACACACAGACATGGAAGAGGAAAGGAGAAATATTACAACTGCTTCCTTACCCTCATTTCCTCAGCTTCTATCTGCTGTATGCAGCTGTCTCTAGTCTAAACACATTTCCAAATGGCATCTTTTCCAGAAGTAACAAACTCAGTGCAACTATTTTATTAAGAACACACTCTTGGAGCACTTAAGCTTTGATTTTGATACTTGCAAAGTGACCAATTTGGAACACACAAAGTTTAAGGCTTTTTTCTTTTACTGCAGAGCTACAGAGAACACTTTTTATGGTATAGCTAAATGTAAGTAATTTTATAAAATAGTATAAGTAAATTTTATGAAATAGTATAAGTATTGCACAAAAAATTGAATTTTATTATCCTTAATGAATGGCTCATTCTATTGCAGCACTTCATAAACATTCTCATGAAATGCTAAAACATTTTACAACAATATCAAATTATTGCACTCAAAAAAAACCATGGCGTTCATGACTACTTGTTCACATTATATTGTGTTGGGGTTTTTTTTGTCCGTTTTTGTTTTTTGTTTCTAATTGTGGGTAACAGCATATACATTTCCACAGACACAGAATATTTTCCTTTGTAAATTTTTGAGTCTCCATCATATTATAATTGAAGGCTGAGGTCTTGAATTCATGTAGGGGAGTGTCCTTAGATCAGAGGGAGTTCAGGAGGGGCTGTCTGCAGTTCGATGAAACTGGGTCTGGAAGATGTCCCACCCCAAAATACAGGTAAGAGCTGAGATGGTTTAGCCAGGCTATGAGAAAGCTTGGGGAGGTGGGGTGAGTTTAATCAATGTTTATAAAAACCTGATGAGAGGTGTAAACAAGACTGACTCTTCTGATTATTATCTAATAACAGGTGAACAGGCCAGAGACACAGACTGAAACTCACAGAAACCTTTTTTTTTTCCTGTGAGAGTAGTTTTACACTAAAATAGGTTGCCTGGAAAGGCTGTGGAGTTTTTTTTGCCCTTGGAAATATCCCAGACATGACTGAACCCAATCCTGAGCAACCTGCTCTTGCTGACCCTGTTTTAAGCAGGGATGCTGGACTAGATGATATTGAGAGTTTCCTTACTTGGGATTCTGTGATAGTCCACAAGGTCAAATTGTTAAGAGTGACACTGAAGTAAATTTAATTTGGGAGATCATGAAAGCCTACAGACTCTATACATAATGTGTGTAGGTTTTTTCCCTCTATTGAAATGCCATAAGAAGCACTTATATTGTTTCAGGGTCATGCTACTATGCCATAATATGAATTTATTAACCTGTTACATTTTGGTCTTGTGCTTTAATATATTTGTATATCTTTCTTCTGAGTTCTGTTCTGAACAAGTCTCCCACAGCAGACTGATAATCTTAGAGACCGGTTTGCACTTTACACAAACAATGGAGCTCTAGTGAAGTTACCAAAGCTAGTCTGGTACACACAGGATGAGGCACTGATGCCAAGGCTGCATTTGGATCCCATGAAAAACAATATTTACTTGGAACAAAACCCTAATCCCTGCTTAGTAAGCTTAGGTAAGTAGAGTTCACAGTGAGCCTTAGCAGGAATCAGACTTACACAGGTGCATGTCTGTATCCATCTGGTACTGTGCAAACCTGGCTCTTCTTTTCTTCCATGCCCATTCTCAGATACCAGGGCCCATCATATGGAATGCTCATTTCTTCCTTGAATCCTTGGATTGCAGCTGCAACTGTGGCCATTATTGTTCATTTACTTTACTGGGATGCCATGATTATTTTTTACATAAGCAATTAAGAAAGATGTTATGATTTTATGGTAAGAAATTGGAAGAGAATACCTGAACACAGGCAGAAGGTCACTGTGGACTGGGAACAGGGCAGGCACAAATGTTCTTTCATTTGGAAAAAGCATTTATTATATTTAACAAAAGAATAGTGAGGAGCACTGTGCTGGAACAAGCTGTCAAGATAGTGTTTGGCTAAAGGGCATAAGAGTAGAAGCTGCAGGACAAAATCCATGCTTCAGTACCTCAAGTACTTACCCTATCACTCTGCCATGCCTTCCCCAAGGTTTTCCCCTTTCAATATTACAGTTATTATTTAATGCCTGATGTAACACTTCAGTCCCACATGTTGACTTCAGTTAAAAGGTCCCAACATTACAGACCTATATGCAGAATCAAGAATTTAGAAAAAAAATTTTTAAAAAAGTGAAATTAATTGTTTACATTGCATTTTTAACTAAACTACCTCAAAACTGCTTGTAGTTTCAGTTCACTATTCCACAGAAGAGAGTAATTAGGTACAATGCTGTTTTTAACGACGTCTGTTATTAGGGTGTTTCAACTCTGATGATTCACCTATTTGGCATTAAAACTACATATTGTTCTTTTCAGGAAGCTTCTCCTCTACAGGATACTTGTAATGCAATAATTAAGTCATGAAGTCATAGATTCTAATATGCTATTTTGCAAAAGGAAAACAGAGCACAGTTGAATACTGATTGCAAAAAAAATGTGGAAGACAATCTCCCAGTTTTCACAGGAAAAGGAAAACCTAGCTTATTGTTGTTTAGAGATATTTCAGTCATAGAACAGAATATTTTAAAAAACCCTGGTGAGAAAAAAATTTCCAAATTTCAATTGTTACTACAAATACTGAATGTTAGGAATAGTCTCCTTGCATCCCTTACATTTTTGTCTGAGACCATCATGAAGCTCTCTTTTCTTGGCTAAGTTTATGCTGACCCATGTTTGGTTTTAAAGAATTTATGGCCTTGGAACACCAATATTTTAACTATCTTTTTTCTGAAATTCTTCCCTTGAGGAAAAAGCAAATTTGCTCCTTTGCAAATTAATTCAGAGAGTGAATTTTTCAGCTGACCAAAATTCATCAGAACCTCCTTAACACTTGCCCATGAAGAAATATGCCAGTCACCTGAGGAGAGTGGGTCATGAAGTGGTTTTTGCATTCCCCTTGAAGCCAGTTACTGGCTTAAAATAAGAACTAGCGGGAGAAGATTTTTGTCTAGTATGAATAAAAAAATGACACACTCTTCCGATCAAATTCAAAGATAAATAGCTATATTATCATTATGTGACCCTTATGACACAGAAACCTGAAACCCATGAACAGGAATTCAACCAGCAAAGCAAGAAAAAAAAAATCACTTTTCCCAGGCAGTTCATTTCTACCTTTCAGAGATATAGATTCTGCATTCCCAGGTGTATACTATAATTTTCAGTAGACTTCATAAGTGATAAAAGATAGAAATAATGAACTCTGTAACAAAATATGCTATCAAGAGATGCATCATCAAAGTGACAGGATAAGCAGAAAAATCAATCAGTTGATTTCTGACCCTAAAATACCATGAGCAATATTGAAGATAGGAACTACAAATTAGACCAGTTTTGTCCTTGCCTCTAAAAGATAGGCACAACTATGTATTCTGGGCTTCACAAGAATCACCTTGATAAATAAGTTTAAAGCCCTCCATTGACCCTTTTCCAAGAGGAAATAGGTGAAGGGCCCTCCTTCAAAATATTATGTGTTATTAAACATCAAGAATATAAACTTTATTTAAGCATCTGTTATTAATCTCCAAAACTGTAGTGAAGTCAAGCCACAGCAATAAAAAATTCTAAACTTTTAACACAAACAAAAATACAAGAACTTGTCATAGATTGATATTCTACCTGTCATATTTGTGATAGTCACAAATAGGGGATAATAGGCTGTTAGACTACAAATAGACTTCTCACAAGTTTGTCACTATATTTCAGAAAAGTGGTATTCAAACTAAAAATAAGTGCCTCAAATTTAGAATTTTGTATAATTGAATACTTAGAGGCATTGAGAAGACCATATAATTTTTATTTTATTCCTAAACTTTAGAAATAAATAGATTATTCATTCATTAACCTTAGGGGCTTTGGGTACAAATTTTGCATGTCACTTCACATCTCTCCTTCCTTGACTTAAATTTGAAAAATACTCAGAAAACCACCACTTATCTGTCTTTTACAAATAGTGTTGCAATTACTATCTGTACAGTGGTTTTGGATCTTCTAATCAAGAATGCATTGAAAAGAAAGAAAAGCATGTTTAATATTTTGCATAAATAGAAACTGAATATGTACAAACCTGTCATTGTACCACTACGCTAACCAGGCAGAGGATCACCTACTCATACAGTATGTGATCATGGTCCTTACATTTGGGGACAGTTCTGCCCCCACTGCGACCTCTGTCTCCTCAATGATGCAGTCATTGGGACCACTGACCTCACATGGCCCAGAAAGCATTGACCCCTTTGTGCAGCAAGACAGCTCAGAAAAAGTGACCTTAAATAATGCAAGGAAATAGAAATCTTGTAAAAATAGGTATTTTCTTTTTTACAACCTATTTTAAGTTAATCAAGATTTTCTGAAGTTTTTTTCGAGAGTTGTTAGCATTGCTACTCATTGGTATGATTTATGTATAATTGCTTGCTGTCACACAAAAATTAAACTGTACTTGTATTAATAAAGAAGGAATAAGTTTCAAAAGAAACTTAGCTTATCAGAGGCCAAACCAAACATTTGTGCTCAGTAACTGATGGTCAGTTTGTTCCCTATGAAAGGAAATGTTTGTCAGTCTCTTTCATTGTTGCTCCATGTGCCCTTACAGGGCCTCACCTACCTTCTTGACTGCTTTTATTTTACATTTAGGGACACCTAGTGGCTTGTGTCTGACTTGCTCTGGAAAGCAGCAATGACGTCATATTTCCAAATCAACTTTTTGGGTTTCCAGATCTTATCTATCCAACCATAGCATAGTAAACAGTTAACTTCACAGAAGAAATTACTAAAACACAGAACTGTATTTCATAGCATATATGAAAAGTTTGAGACAACAAAAACATAAATTACCCCTTTTTTAATTCTTTTTGAAATTCATACGGGAATAAACATGTCTATTTTGTTTTAATACCATAGGAAACGTACCTTAATTATTTTTCTCCAGAAACTTCAAAATTATTCATCCTGCGCACTAGATTGATTACTTTGGCCTCTGTATCTTGTCCTAATCATCTCAAACGCATGTTTGCACATAACATTGCTTTGAACTTTTGATTTAATGGAGTGCTTGTAACTAACAAGTTCTCTTGGTGTCAGTAGTATTGCTCTGTATGTGAAAAAAGTCAGCAGAAAAAAGCCCCTACCAAAAAGTTAGGTAAGGCTCAGTAATTACTTCCTTTCCAATCATAAATGAAAAAAAAAAGTCCCTAAGCAAACAAACCGTTTGAGGTTGATTACTCAGATACTTAGCAGAATTTTTTCAAACCCAATTAACCCACCTAATCTTATGAGTCTACTATTTGTTACATCTGCTTCAAATTTAACAAACCTTTTCTTAATGCTTTCAAAAATGTTCAATTACTGGGACACTCAATGTATGCTTTTAATCTACATCAGCTCTGTACCCATACTTTTATTATCATAATGCTCTCTTCAGCTTACTTTAAAATATTTACATTAAAAAGAAGCCATTAAACCATAGCAAAAATAATAAACTGGGATGTCATTATTTACTGTATCTGTTAAATAAATACACAGGAAATATTTAAATTAATATTTTTAAGTGCCCATAATAGCTCAGCTTTTCCAGCCTTTTATTTAAAAAAAAATACTTTATACCCTAAAGCCACCTTAAATACATTCTTACAAAAATTCCAAATATTTCCCATCCCATTTCTGTAGAAAACCAATAGATAATATCTTTCTCTTGGATTCTCATGTCCCACAAAAGTATTAAGAAAGGAATTCTTAGAAACAAATACATGTGGCCTTACAGGATCAAGAGTACTAGAAAAGGTATGATCATGATCCTTATAATGAGACATTTTCAAAATTGGGAAAAGTTGTTACAAAAATTCCCTTATATTTTCCCCCTTTCCACACTTTTCCTCAGAAAAGCACAAAGAATGAATAATAAATCAATTTCACACATACAGTATTGCAAGGCAAAAGTGTGAAGTGAGGAATTATAGCAAGGAAAAAGCGCTCAAAAATATTTACGAGAAGGACAAAGCAAGGAAGTCACTTCTACGAGCTCCGAATGCCGTTACACTGCAATTCCACAATAGCCGATCACGTTATGCAGGCGAACAGAAAGAATTAATGAGGGTTTTACCTTCCTCCCTGTTTGCACTTGGCTCCCTCTCGTGGCTAAAACTGAGTATGACAGTCCTTGGTAATTACAATAAATAAACAAACCCGTATTTATTACGCATATTTTAAAATTAATAACGTTGTGAACCTACCCCTTTGACGTATCTAGCGTCTGCAGTTTTGCCATTTTCAGGGAAAAATTCAAACGAAAACTAAAGTTTGTAAACGCAATAAGAAAATTATTAAGATGTTAAATTCTGTATTACATAATATTGCCTGGCTTTATTTCCTCAATATAACAAGTACAGGCTAATCTCACCCTTTTATCTGACAGCAATTTGTGAAATTACGTTTATTCTCATAAAGGTTTGCTGATTTAATCAACAGCATTCTCCAGAAGACTAGCCCACGGTGAACACACACATAGCTTATCTTTGCAAAACAATACCTCCATTGACATGAAACGTGACATTTTTTCATCAATATTTCATCACATTATACATAAGATAATACAATAAATTCTCACTACTTGACAACTATCCTGTAATGCAATCTAAACTAATGCTGTTTCATATTTCAGTATGTGATATATGTCAACAATGTTGTTAACCACTAATTGCTTTTATTCATCTCAGAAACATGCCTTAATTGCTAATTGAGGCCAGATAAATATTTCACTTCATTGAAATTGTTTTGGCACCCAATCAGATAAAGAGAAAAACGTTTAAAAGAAGATGAAGAGAAGAAAACTAGAGAAATAAATTATTGGGTGATTATAACAATAAAAACAGAGGTCGAAATAAATATATTGTCTGAATGATTAATAAAATAGTAAGTGTTATTTTTTGTGAGAAGTATGAATGTACAGGTACCTATAGAACCACAAATCATAAGAAACAAGCTCAGTTTTTCATATTTGTATCAGATTTTTTCAAAGGTTTAAAGTGCTTTTCCTTAATAGTTACCAAAGCTTTCCACAATTGTTGTTATCTTATTGCAGGGGTTCCACACTATTGTCTCCTTATCACAGAAGTTTCATACCTTCTTGGTGTTTCTCATGGGCAACTCCACAGAGCACTGACTCTTTCTTCTTCACAAAGCAGCCAACTGACCCCAGTTCCCCTCTCACCCAGCCACCCCACTCTCTTATAGCATCTTCTTCTCATTGGTCACAGCTGTGGCCTGTTAAAGTCAGGCCTGCTCCTAATCTTTGATAATTGGCCCAGCTGCAACTCCTTTCTACACTATCTTTATTTTCTTATATTCTATCCCCCTACACGCAATGGAAGTAAATGTAATGTTTTATTAAATTAGAGATGGGGAAAGTAGACCACTGATGGGCAAATGTGCAAATGCTGCACGGTGTTTCCCAAATATAAGAATACTCAAGTCTGCAGTGCAACATTGCATTTCTGAATCAAGCAGTAGGTCATCAAGCCAAAATAAAAATTCTTCAACAAAAGAATCTGAAAAATACTTTTCCAAACCAAAACTTCATTTTACACATTCTGTTATGAAGAATTATGTTTGGATAAAACGAGATGAAGTGGTGTGCAGACTAAAAATTAAGAAAAGAACTAGAATTCTTTTCTATGAGGGTGGTGAAACACTGGAAGAGGCTGCCCAGAGAAGTTGTGGATCCCCAATCCCTGAAAGGATTCAAGGCCCAGTTGAAAGGAGCTCTGAGAAGCCTGGTCTATTGGAAGTCATCCTTGCCCATGACAGGGGCTTGGAACTAGATGGTCTTTAGGGCTCCTTCCAATCCCAACCATTCTAGGATTGTGTGAAATACATTTCTATGGTATTAATGTGTGCTACTGTTATGGAGGGAGTTGTTTTCCCAAGACAACTATTACCATACTGAAAGACAAAATAGAAATCACACAGTTTTGTGACCCTGTCTGAGCAGAAGATGCAATTAAGGTCTTTGGTGTGACCTTCCCTTTGTGTCAAATTGTGCTAAAACATATGTGACAGTTTCTGTTATAGAAACCTCCATGTATCAATGATTAAGGAGAAGCTGTCAAAATAATTTATTTAGGTTCACAGGCAGAATTCATGACTCACATGAAGTGTCAAAAAGCACAAGCAATATCTAGTTTATCCGTTAGGTTACTTGGTCTTGTACAATTGTTTCACTTTCTTGATAGCATTTTTTGACTACAAAAACTAGCTGAGGTTCCAGTTACCACTATTGACTTTAAAGGGCTAGTGTTCACTTTTCCTGAGAAAAATAGTATTAAGATTCCTAAAGGAAGTTGACTTGTACCATCTCATTTTGCTTTCAATATGATTGTTACTAAAATTTCCATAAGCAAGCCCACAAAAAGAGGTACCTTTGTAAGTTTTCAAAGGGCATACCACATTTTAGTGTTCAGCACTTGGCCTGATGCAGTTTAATCAAATATCACCCTTTACATTAAAGCTCTATTTTCATAACTTATAACTTGTCTACATAAATGATTCATATGGTGAAGTGATTTAAGAAGTCTAATCTTGAATTTTTTTTATTTTATTGTACTAAAAATATTTTGAAATCCAAACTCCAGAAGTGCTAAGAAAAAAGTTTGCAAGAAATATGTTTCAACAAATTACAAACTTTACATGCTTTTGTCTTTATTTATTGCATTCTCTTACCTGTAAAACATAACCTATTGATGCAGACTGTAATCACATTAGCATATTTGAGAACATTACTATTTAAGTCAAGGCAGATATCTAGAGGAAATAGTCTTGGTGTAAATCTGAATTCAATAATACTAAAAAGCCTATATTGCATACTTTAGCTACTACATTTATTATATTAAAATAGGAAAACTATAGGCAATAAAAATATAGTTAAATCTCCTGACATCCAACTCCCTGTGGATTTTAGGCAAAGAAATGTACACAGACATGATTTTAGAGAATAGATTGGTTTTTTTTTTTTTTATAATGAGTCTCATTATGTTGTTTGCAGCCCGAGATGAGACTGTGAATAAATAATTCTGTGGTTAAGATGCGCTCACCTGTGCACCACACAGCCCGTTCAGCTCTGCTCCTCACAAAAATCTCCTGCAAACCCGAGCTTCTCTGGGACTGACCTTTGAACAAAAAGGAAAAAGACTGAACACACATCACGTTTCACATTCTCACGGAATTAATTCGGTGCAGTTTGTGAATTATTTTCAAAGAGAAACTTACAAGACACATTCTGGCCCATACACAGCCCTCACGCAGCCAGGTGCGCACACAGCGCGCTGGGTGACGGCCCTCGAGCTCCCTCAGCTGCTGCTGCTCCCACACCTGCGGGAAATCACACCTCACCCGCCTCCTCCCAGCGGCAATGTTCTTTTCCACGGTATTTAAGGCAGGGCGGGCAAAGGAGAAGTTTCTTGTGCCTCATGGCCCTGTAGGGTAGCTTTGAGGGGGCAGGCTGGGCCGCTCTGCCGGTCCCCGCTGGGTGCGGCCCCGTGAGGGGAGCGCAGTGGCTGCAGCCCGGCTTTTCCCTGCACAGTTTTACTCCAGCCCGTGTTTCGCCCCGAGCAGCCGGGGCAGGGAATAGTCGCGGCAGCTCCTTCGCTCGCCGGGCTGAGGGTGGCGGTGCCGCTGGGTAGCGCCAGCCGGATCCGGCCCGCGCCGCCTGTGCCGGGTGTTGCCGCTCCTGAGCGGGATAAAACCTGTCCCGGCTGTTTCCTCGTCCCTTCAGCACCCTCGCTGCCCCGTGCGCGGTGCCTGGGAGCCGCTGGAGGTAAGGGCAGGTCCCGGCAGCTGCCCCTCTTTCCCCCCTCTTTCCTGCCGCGGGCTGCAGCCCCTCATCCCCTCTCTCTCCTGCCGGGATAGCTGCCCCTCATCCCCTCTCTTTCCTGCCGGGGGCTGCAGCCCCTCATCCCCTCTTTCCTGCCGCGGGCTGCAGCCCCTCAGCCCCTCTCTCTCCTGCCGGGATAGCTGCCCCTCATCCCCCCTCATCCCCTCTCTTTCCTGCCGGGGGCTGCAGCCCCTCATCCTCTCTTTCCTGCCGGGGGCTGCAGCCCCTCATCCCCTCTTTCCTGCCGCGGGCTGCAGCCCCTCATCCCCTCTCTCTCCTGCCGGGATAGCTGCCCCTCATCCCCCCTCATCCCCTCTCTTTCCTGCCGGGGGCTGCAGCCCCTCAGCCCCTCATCTCTCTAGGGGTGCCCTGTGTGGCCGTAAGGCTCCACTTCCTCAGGTCAGGTTTGGAAATACTAAGTTCCCCAGAGCTGTTTTAGTGGGTGGGAAGCCTTTTTAGCCGGTGCAGTGTTTATTCTTTCTTATTTGAGTAAATTTCATTGTTTCTGGGAGGTTTGTTGGCCTGCTGCACGTGGAGCATCGGCTTTGTAACTTTCAGCTCTGTTATGTCAGGTAAGATGTCAGTTACTTCTGTTTTCAGGGTAGTTTTGTGAATTTCACAGATTCCATCCGTTGCCTCGGCATGTATCTGTTCACTGAGTTTATTGGAGAAAGCTAGTACTGTTAGGTCATATACAGTGCAAAATGTTAGCTCCTTGAAGTGTGAAACGGCTTTTATACTATTTTGGTGATTAATTTTTTGAGTATTTCTTACTGGGTATATGCAAAGCATTAGTGTACAAATTTTTTTTTTCCAACAGTCTCATTTGCTCTTGCAAAATAGTTCTGGTTGAAGGGTGGTATTTTTTTGAGACTTGCTCAATTAAAAATTAATTAGGATGGCTCACTTAAAGTCTTGGGGCATTTCTGTGATGATTACTTTCCTAGTTGGTGCCAGAAATAGTAGTAGTTGTCTTAATATATAATGAAATTTTAAAATGTCAGTGATGTCCCTGGCACAGAACTATGGTCTTTTTGGGATTACTCATTGCAAAAGTGGCTCTTCTGTTGAGGTAGGTCTGCTCAAAAGGTTTGTGTCAGTAGGATTGATTACATGACATTAAGGGGTTTTTGTTGTTTCAAGACTTTTCAGTGCTAGAGTTTGAAGTTCACAGTCAAGAAAACTGCAATCCATGCATTGCATTACATTGAGTAAGTTTTGGACTTCAATCCTGCTTCCTAATAAACAGTGTCTTTTTACTAGAGCAGGTTAGACTGTGTCTATAACAAGTCATTCGTAGTTGTTTACACTAAACAGCTGCATGACCTGTAGCAAAGAACACTGTAGAGAGATCTGTTTGTTAATTGAGAGTATCCAAAGAGTAAAACTGACAAAAAAGTAACATGTCAGAGTTTAGAAATCCTCACTGTTATGCAATTGCTTACACCACTGATTAATGATTATTACATGATAATTGAAAAAGCAAGGGCTGGAGAAATGTTCTGGTTGTTTTATTTTAGCCATCTGATTCCAATTTTGTTTGTTATTTAAACATCCTGCAGTACACTGTAGCTGAACCAAAAACATCACCTTTCTATGATCAACAGGGTTTTTTATCTTAAATGAATTCAAGGTCACTTATGGAAGAAGAAATTTTTGACTTAAAACTTTGATTCATATTCCCTGCCTGTCAATTTGAGATCTTTGTAAATTTTGGTTTTAGCTTTCATGTGTCTTGACTGCCAGATTGCATGGTTTTTTTGTGTTATAACAGTGTAAATAAAAATGAATTTTGTCATTGTGGCTTGTTCTGTAATGAACTAGCCATAATTTGTGATATTCCATTAAAAATGCAAGTCAATCAAGCTTTTGTCATTTACAACTGAATTTGCTTACATCTGTGGGATATTTTGACACAGACTCAAAGTTTATCACTCTCTATGCTTTTGAAGTTTTGGAGGCCATAAACTTGGAGATGACATTACCATAGTAGATCTTTGTATTCACATGGGATTATGTAGGGATCATTGACTCTTTAAAGGGCATAAATGCATTTCTGCTCAAAAAGCACTTTATAAGTAAGAAAATGTAAGGAGCTGTTCCTTTACTAGCATAAGATGGAGCACTTTCTTGCAGGGAAAATTGTTATTTTCAATAAACCCAGGCATGACTGAATGTGTATAGAACTGAGGGTAAAATCTTTGAATAAGATGCAATTTCATAGAAATCAAAGCTTACATTCTGCAGACACTGATGGCCTCTCCTGTCACGTGTGCTTTCCTGTGAGAATTGATGTGTGATTGCCCTAAAACCTGATGGAAAGTCTGCTGCTGCAAAGCATTTCACCATTTGGATGTAACTCCACTGGAGATGACTTAAGGTGATACTTTCTCAGTGCTTGATGCTTTAGGAGTGACAGATAACTCACATGTGTGTGGTTCTGCATAGTGCCTAAGCAAGGTTTAACTTCCTGGACATAGCCATTCTTGTAGTTGATAGGACATTCAGACACCATATTTCAGACAGTAAATGTGTTTTTTTTTTTTCTTTAAGAGAAGATGTCTTTTACAGATCCACACACATATTTGCATTATATATATTTCTTTATTAAACTTAGTTTATATCCTTGATATATGTGATTTAAAACCAAGTTTGCTCACACGCATTAATTTTTGTTTAACGTGTTTAAACAGCTATTATGTTGCTGAAACCTTTAATGACCATTGAGGAAAGTGGAAAATTATCATTTTGGACACACTTTGATTTATCTACTTAGTAAAAAAAGCATGTGGTGATATTTACCTGGGGAGCTTAATATAATGTAACTGTTTATGAGGTAAAAAAAGAACTTCAAGGAAATGAAGATGGTTTTACTGTATCTTATGACAGTGTGAAAAGCAGAAATGTTGAGTTGCTGTGTTTTCAACTGCCCCATTTTCCAGCTTAGGTGCAACATAAACTATCTTAATTAATATTGTGTCACCAAAAGGTTTTGAGACGGCCAATTGAATTCTGCCAAGATAGAATCTTTTGATGAAAACATATCTTTATTGATTGTAGAAGAAGAAAATCATTCTTAAAATGAAATCCAGAGAAAAAAAGTCATATCCCTCAGAGAAAATTTCTGAGTGGCAGGTTGAGATTAACATCATAAAATTGAATTTGTGCTGCAAACCTTTGATGTAATCAGCAGCTGGGAGATGGTGTTGCCCTTACTGTGCTCCTTCTGATTGTGGTGAATTATTGTGTGGAATGAAATAAGTGTTTCTTGTGTCACTCGTTCAAGAAATACAAACAAGGTATTACCAGGTGCTTCTTGCTAGTTAAAATGGGTTGTATCGATTGCTGGTCCCAGTGCCCTGCTCCCTCAGACTGCAGGAGCAGGACATCCCCATCCCCTGGGAGCTGTGGGTGTCACTCAGCAGTGACTCCAGCCCTCTAGGGTGTAGTCCAACAGGTCTTGAGGAAAGTCCTATCATATCCTAAAATGGATTACCAGAGATGGTGTGCAACAGCCTTAAGGAGAGTGCAGCATTTACATCACAAAATATAGAAGGTTGTGAAAGCAGTGTAGGATGGACTAGCAGACTGCAAAGCTACTTTTAAAAAAAATTATTAATTTTTTACTAAGATTAAAACCAATATTTATTTTCTTGTGTAGAAACAAAGAATGTGTCAGATTAAATGAAAGAACAGACAGGAACAGGAGAATGAGATAGATTAAAAGCACAAAAACCATAGGAACTGCTCATTAAAAAATTTAGGCTCCACCTAAATTTTACTTCCTAAGATTTCTTTTACAACAAAGATGAATATAATGAGGTGTGCAAGGGGGGAAACTTATTGAATCTAATGCAAACAGCCAAATTCTGCTATTATCTTAATATTTTCAGGACTATAAGCAAATTTCTGCACGGTTTTGTTTAGTGCCTGTGTTGATTGCCAGACATTTAACTGGGCTTTTAAGAAAGTGACCTTCTGTTGACAGCTTGGAAGGTGTAGGAGACATGAAATGAGTATGGCTATAAATTAAAAAATGTTATTTTGACAGGTTAACTGTTACCTGTAAAGGGATATTGTGTTGCAAGAAGCCTTTCTCCTTGTATAAATAAACTATAAATTCGCATTTGGTAGGTTTTTTATGGGTTATAGTGATGAGAAAGGAGTTTGTCACAACCAGCATTTTATAAGGTGAACTGTTTGAGATTTGGTCCCTGGGGAGAGTTTAGCTCCTCATATTAAGGACCTTGGTGTATATATATTTATGAGAAGTGTTATTATATTATTTATCAGAAGTGTTATTTCTGAATTCATTGAAACATCAGGGTATTTTTCTTTATCAAGAAGTGTCATTCTTACAACTGTAGCTAATAGTTTAACATCTAAAGGATGTGTCATTCAGTAAAGCTTCCTTTAGGCTCTTGAGCAAGTGCTGGGAATGCAAGGGACCAATAGGGAATGTGTGCTGCAGTCTTCAGTGGGGCAAAACAGACCCCAGATTTCTCACTTCAGACCACTGAGTGCCTGGGTGTGCATGCTCCTGAGACCTCAGCCACTCTGCCCTTCTAACCCTTTATGTTCCCAGGCCACTGGCTTCAAGGTTATAATTTTTATTTTAAGAAAATGCAGCTCAGGGAAGGGATGTGTGCCTGAGGTTAAGCACTAATTATGTAGCAGTGGTTGGAAGGTCTGAGATGAGCCCAATAGAGACGCTAACAATTCTTTCATTTTGTTTTAAGGTCAGTAGAGGAGTCAAAGTCAAGATACACTTAGTGTATATGGGGAAAGTGTATGTTAAGTTATGATGGCACTGATTCTTTGTGGTATAATCTGACCTTTTTCATTCTCATCAGTTCATGACCAGTCCTAGTCAAAAAAGCTGAGTGATGAGGAAAAGACCTTGCATAATTATGTGCTTAGTAAGGCATTCAAGGTCAGACCTTCAGCTTTCTGGCCTCTTAAAGCTTTTGATTAGACTTTTAAATATCTCATGGCTCCTGTAGAATAAGAGATGGTGTACTCAGCTTTCCAAATTAAGATTTAATACTACGCAAATGGTCCAAAGTTACTAAAGTAGTACAACCAAAGTCCTTGAAGCTGTGAGAATTTGGATGATTTTGCAAGTTAACAATGGTTTGTGGTGTGGTTTCAGAGTGAAAGGAACTAGAGACAGAGTAGTAGAGATGGAAAAAGTTACTGGTGAGATGGGCTGGCATGGTTTTAACTAAAACCAGAGCTTTTCAGTAATGAGAGAGCACTGTATGCTTATAAGGGCAGCACAACTAAGCTTGTTAGGCTGTAAGCAGGGAGAAATGGGCAGTAGGTCTGAGAAATGTGATTTCTAGTTGAATTATGGGTTAATACTGCAAATCAGACATGCTTGAGTGGGCAGAGCTGGAGGAATTTGACACGTGCTGATAAGCTACATGCAGCTCTGATATGCCTTGGGCAATATTTGACTTTGTGAAAACAGCTTTTACCTTTTTAGAAGGAACAGTCTGATAAATATCTGTTGATTTTGTTTCAAAAAAGTTTGCTTTAGGTGCCATCAGGATCACTAAAATATTTGGTAAAGCTAAGTATTGTCAAATGTCCATGTAGATATGCTGTATTTCTAGTGAAGTCATGCTACACTGAGAAGCAAAGGTTTCATTCAAACTGCTTGTGCATCACAATATCATAATCCAAAAAACCAAGAAGCAAGTGGAGAAAAAAGTTAAGGACTTTATTAATGCAAAAATTCATATAATTTCTGCTTTCCTTCTCTTGGGCTTCAGTCATAATGTAAAGGAAAGCATACAAAATATTCCTGTAACATTCAGTCTAAATTAGTTCTCTTACAACCAGTGTTTTGTCAGTAGCAGTAGTTTTTTATTCATGTTACTCATGAGCAACTAAACAGTCTGCAGATAAATCATCTCCACATTAGCAAATTCTATCAGCTTGTTTTCTTTTTAACATCTGCTGATTTGAGTTCTCTCA
This sequence comes from Camarhynchus parvulus, assembly GCF_901933205.1. Classification (NCBI taxonomy): domain Eukaryota; kingdom Metazoa; phylum Chordata; class Aves; order Passeriformes; family Thraupidae; genus Camarhynchus; species Camarhynchus parvulus. Next base: position 7,888,204 of record NC_044580.1, read on the forward strand.
AATCACTTGCTCGGCAGTAGGTCTTTGGCTAAGAATATTGAGCTTGGTTCTATGTTCCCCTTATAAGAAAATATAATTTATGACTCAATATTCAATGCTGAACAAACCTGAATTGTGCTTCCTTGTGTTGTTTTACACTAATTGAACACTCCCATGGTACAAGTATAAAAGACTACGTGATATGCAAGCAAATGCATTTTAAAGATGCAGGATTTGGCTTGTCAAACTCTTTTGGCAGCCATCCCTTTATAAGCCCTATGACAATGGCAACCTTTATTAGCTTACCTGATAACTAAAAACGTGTCATTAAAGATTGTCCAGAACAGCTTTTATTTCAGGACATAAACTGCAGGATAAAGGGATTTCAGTATTCACCATTAGCTTCATATGACTAGAGATTTAAAAAAAAAAGTTTTAGAAAAGTCAGATTCTAATGCTGGGAACAATAAAATGTCTCAGTATTTTTATATATCCACAAGGAGTTTTTATATGGAACTAAGTGGGATTTAGCCTAATGAACTCATGACCTCAATTTTTTTCTTAGATTCTTCTTCCTCTGCCCTCAGCATTCTGTCAAGGTTATATGACAGGACCTCAATAGTCTGCCATACCAGTCTTTTCAGCCTTTTTTTCTCAGTAGCTGTGCCCTTTATCTCATTTTCTTGTCAGGAAGCAAGACCGTTCCTTTAGTTCTGTGTCACTTTAGGCTTTTAGTAGTAGTCATGTAGATAGCTCTTGTCCGTGTCCCTGCTTTCAACTGCGGTTGTGCTGGGTTACAGTTTCCTTAAGCATAATTTAAAAGGCTGCTTCTGTGCTCCGTTTTTGTTCTGTGGTCTTTTCTGAATTATCACAGGAACTGCTCTTCATGTCACGTCTCATCATTCGTGTGTTCCTTCCTTTGCCTCACTGGCTGTCATGGATTTTGTCCTGCCCACTTCCTGTCTCCTCAGAAAAGCTCAGCTTTGCTGTCATGTTTTTTGACTGAGTTCTCCCAGTTGCATTACTGTATCATCTTGTTTAATTTTGAACCTCTTTCCTAAGGATGTGCAAAGGACTCTGGTGTCTCTTCTTTGTCCAGGACAAATTGGAGCACACCTCCTCTGAAAGCTGAATTTTGCTTGGTGGCTACAAAGTGGTTGCTCTGAAATATGCCTTCAATCGTATTATTGCTGTCTGGATTAAAAGAAAGATGACATAGGTGACGTACAGTACTTTTGAAAAGAAAAATTAAAATATTGGTTTATTTAAGTGACCTTAGATAATGGTGAATCTGAAATAGCTTAAAATCTGTCCTTTCTTGTTCACTGACACGGCGTGATTGATGTATACAAACAATTTTGATGTTGTTCAGTCTGTTAGCTGTTGTCAATCTGTCTGTCTATTGCCCAGCTGATGGGAGTCAAAACTGCTCTCAGCCAGATGGACAACCCCATTAAATCAATTTTTTTCAATAGGGACAAATCTATTAGATAATTTTTTTGGGGCAAAGAACTCATGTCTTGAGCAACAGATTCTATTCATTCTCTGTTTCTCAACTTGCAACTCTGCTGCCACCTTACTTTTTGTTCTTGTCTCTAGGATGTGCCACAGAATGATTGGTTATATGGTTAGGTATATAGCTTTGCCATCTTGGGCCTCATTTTTCTTTTCCTCCCTGACCCACCACCACCCATTCTCCCCTTTTGGCCATATTATCTTTCTCTTGTCTTTCCCTCTTTGAAATCAGAGTCTTTATTGGCACCCTGCTCTTATGCCACCTCTGCTCCAGCAGTTGGCTCCTGCTGTTGCCAGTGAGCAGAGCTGCTGGTTGGAGGGAACAGGGGAAGTGTTGTGTCTTCCACCAGCCACATTTGGGGAGAACAACGTGAGCCTATCAGAGCTAAGCCAGGCTGTGTGGAGCAGCACACAACTCTTGCTGCTGATGATTCAGTATTCTCTTAGTACTGGTCCCTGAAATTGTTAGTGTGATGTTGGCAATAGCAAGAAAATGTTTCAATGCCTTATCAGTGTCTTACAGCAATATTTTATATCTTCCCTTTCCAGCTGTTGATTACCTTCCCCCTTTTTTTAGGTGATTTTTTCCTTATGTTTAATCCTACTCAGGATCATCATGACTTGTTTGTTTTCAGGCGCTGACCATGAAGGCATCAGTACCAGCTGTGGCTGTGTGGGGGAGAACAGCTCCCTCTCACAGCGTCACCGCTGTGATGATCACAGATGACCAGCAGACCATAGTTACAGGGAGCCAGGAAGGACAAATATGTCTCTGGGATCTTTCATCAGACTTACAGGTTTGTGTCCACTGTGCTACAGTTTGCTATATAGACTGGCATTTTATCTTTTAGTATTGGCAATAGGATTACCCAGACTTGTGCTTATTTAGATGAATTTTAAAAGATAGTGTGATATTTGTTATAGGAATCTCACGAAGCAGAAAGTGAAATGCTTGTAAAAGCAACCTGTAATTTGCAGACTTTAGAGAATTTTTCACAGATTAGCATGCCTAGTGGATTATAAGTTGAGACTTTGTGCTCTGAGCAGTGACAGCAAGTAAATATATACAATTATCATGATTTGTGTCTTGTGAAGGTTTTTTTTCTTTTGTAAATCAATTGCTAAGCATGACCTGTCATTTAAAGAAAAAATATTTATAGAACCAAATCTGTCTACTAAGATGGAAGCAGCAAGAATGAACTTTTATTTTTGATGTAACCAAGATGCAAATTATTGCTTTATTTATTTTCTTCACAATGGAGCAGAGTCAAAACACTTCCTGTTTTGTTTTTTTTATTCTGTGTTTCTAGAACTATGTTTATATTTTTTATATTTAGTTGCCCCATTTGGACTCAAACACAGTCTGAAAGTTTGCCCTTTTATGAGGCTACCTTTTCCAATTAAGACCTTTGCATGCAGTGATGATAATTAGGTTATTTAAATGTGTGGTATGAAACATGTGCTTAAGAGCTTTGGTTTATCAGTTTCTACTTCACTGTGCCACTTTTGGTGCATGCTGTAGGGTGAAGGCCAGAGATGTCCTGCACTTTGCCTGTTTTATAACATTTGATGTTCCATACATTATTCAGATGATGAATGCAGTGAATACAAAAACTTAGCTTTTATGCAAACTCCATAAGAATTCTTCCACATCTTTCTGCATTCCAGAAACATGATGGAAGAACATAAGAATATGAAGCAGATTGACAATTATATAGATTGACAAGTAATATTCTCTTGGTTTTAGATATCTTTAGTTTATATAGAAATTGTTTAAGATAAATCATTATATTATTCTCCTAGATTTCATCTAAAGAAATGCTCTTTGGCCATACTGCTTCTGTAACTTGTTTGGCAAAAGCAAGAGAGTTTGAGAAACAGCCATATGTAGTAAGTGCTACTGAAAATGGGTAGGTAACTGAATATTCAATTATTCATTTCTTAAATTATGAAATGTGTGTCAAGTGTAGGTCAGATTATGCATTTGCAGAAATGTTTCAATCCACTTCCATGATATTAAAATGATAGCAGCTACTTAGGGTAGTGACTACATTGTTAATATACAATGGTCCAACTAAGAGCTTGGCCCACGGACAACAGAAAGGTTTGGCAGATTCACATATCCACTTAGTATTCAGAAAAAAGGAATTAGTCCAAGGGGTTGACTAAACCCTATTCAAAGAGAAATTAATGGGTTATTGGGGGGCATCAGCAATTCAACAGCATTTGACTATCATGGTGTTTTTCTCTGTTTCTTCCTGAGCTCAGACTTGAGAACTGAACCAGTAGAAGAAGCTAATGTACCCTGATCCAGGTTTATGGTTCCTCAGTCAGTACCTATGGAAACAGAATGGGCATGAATTAAAGGCATATGTGCTCCTTTTCTGTATTTACATCTGATGTGCTGTTTTGGAGAATATCCTTTCAGAGGGCCTTGATCTTGCACTTTGTCTGCTATGTGGGTGTTATGACATAGCCTGTCACTTGAGTCAAACTACTTCCTGCATTTCTGCTAGGTTACACTTAAGAATATTTGATAACATTTTCAGCTGGGATTTGAAGACCTGTTAGGATTTGAAGACCTGTTAGGATTTCATCTGTTGGAAACAGTTGGGGCTAGCTGCTTGCTTCCTTAAGGTTTTTCTTAAGCAATTTTGTCTCGCTGCTTAATTATATTCCCCCCCCTTTTTTTTTGAGTTCATGGTTTCTAATTAACAGGACAGCGCTGTTAAAATGGCTTTCCATGAAGAGTAGCTATCAATTGTCCTTCAAGCTGTACCTTCCAGCATCTTCTCACTGAGTTGCTTATTTATCCTTTCTGGCTGCTAGGATCCCTGGCTGATTCTCTCATTCAATCATGAGTGTACTACAAAGGGATAACCTGCAAAAAAACTATTTCAGGCTTCTTAACCTTGAAAGATTAGACAGCCTCACTGGACAGGTGGTGGTAAGCATTACTGTTCATGTGCAGAGAGGGTGAGAAATCTACAACCAGTTTTGTATTGCCCTTCTACAGTTCTATTCATGGGTTCTGAGAAGAAGCTGCTTTTCTTCTCTGTTCTGAAGTTCTGTTAGTGCAATACTGCTTCCAGATCATACTGGGAGCAAAGATGCTGTGTTTCCAAAAAAAAACTGGGATGGAAAGTGTTAAGAAATAAATGAGGATATTGCTGTAGATATACCACACAGGGATGTTCACATCCTAAAGATTATACCTCTGAAGGGATCATTAGACTTGTTTGGAATGTGTATAGGTAGGATTGAACTGTCTTCTGGCCCCTTTAAATGTTCATTTTTGCCAAATTACTCCTGACTTCCCATCTGTATTACATAAGTGCAAAGCATCCATCACTGATCCCTGCAAGGTTGCAACATGAAGTTGAGGTAATTACAAATAGGAATCCTTGTCTTCAGGAGATGGAGGTTTTGCCAAAATGCATTTTCTGGCTTGTGAATAATTCACTTCTGCCATTTTCAAGCTTCCATTTCCTTGTAGTGAGGATGGAAGAAATCTTATGGAAGATGATTCTATGATAAGCTTCACTGTTCCACTTCAGATTATTTTCAGAGTTTCTATAACTGACTAAGCCCAGAAGAACGAGCATTGAATGTTATTTTTTGTGCTTCTAATATGAAAGTTCATAAAAGAATCTCTAATGATTCATGAGTTCAGTGATGTCCTATGAGTGACAAACCTGTCGTACTGCACATAATGTGTGGAATGTTTGATATTGCTCACTCCTTATTAGTACACACAGTAAACTGAATACATCATCCAGAAGCTGAAGTTACATTCTGACATTCTGGTCTCATTTGTGCATGTTTGTAGGTATGTATGTGTCACAGTAATGTAGCTAAAGCAGTAAAGTTCTGATATAAACAAGGAGAAAAGCATTGCTCTGAAAGGTTTCACAAACAGTATAAAGCTTTCGCTTAATTTCTGACTTTGGATCTATCAACTTTGATGCTGCTATTGCTCAGCTGAAAAATACTAAGAAGGAATGCTTTGAGTTTAGCATCAAATGGGAAAGTAGGTAGGTTAAAATGTAAATCACTAAGTAGTATTTCTTATATAATAAAATGCTGTCTGCAGTGCATTCTTTAGGTCTAGATACAGAAAATTTCTTACAATGTAATATGAGAAATAATGACATGAGTGTTTCAGTTCTGGAAGTAATGTTTGTTTTTTAATAAAATCTAAATGCATCAAAGTTTACCATTCAGTTGCTGAGCTATGATATCTCATACAGCCTCATTTACAACATTTAATTTGATTTTCTCTTGTAATCTAGTCCCACTGCATGTTGAATAATGTGTAGATAAGGAATATGTGCCAAAGTCTCCTCAAACAACCTTAAGTGTGTCCAAGTGTGGCTGTGGTGTTGCACAGGTACTCAGGTGGTTGAGTGTATTGAGAGCAGATTTTGGGAACAGCCTCATGATGGCACTGTTTCTTCTTAACAAACGTTGTTCCTCTCAAGAACTGAAGTCTGATGTGGGAGAAGATGCATGATGCTTTTCGAAATGTCTGGTTTAAGTTCAGTGAAATGAATCATTTTCAGGAGGATGTAGTTCCAGTGACAGATAGTTACAGTGACATGTTGACGAGCTGTAATGGCAGTATACCTACAATTTGTTGTAGACCAGACTTGGTCTTAAAGTGAGGTTGGTTGCAAGGCAACAGGGTGTAATTACCAAAACAAAAAGAAACAGATACTGTATGTCATCCCCTGCTAATGACTACATTTTCTTACCCAGCAATCTGTAACAAAAAGCTTTATAAATGACCAGACTACACTTAAATACAGCACTAGAGAAAAACTTGGGGGCACAAAATTATTCCAGCCAATTGAGTGGAAACGACAGAGAATAATATGAAGTTATCTTTGGCAGGGAGATGTGTGTTTGGAATGTCACTAGTGGACAGTGCATTGAGAACGCAAAGCTTCCTTATAGGCATACAGCAATCCATGTAAGTATAGCAGCTTTTCATGGGGTCTCTGTTCATTACAAGAGTTTTGCTTTATTAACATGATATTTTTAAGAAACAGTTTTAAATGTATAGCTTGTAACGTAGGAAAAAAAGACCCTGTCATAAAATAAGTATTTTTTATCTTTTTCAGTTTTTTTTCTTCTAAGAAAAGAATTGAGACTTCTACGTTCCTCTGCATTCCTTAATCAAATCAGACTGATTACTTTAAGCTGCAAATATTTGAAATGCAGTATTGATTAACTTACTGTTTGTGTATCAGGTAGCCAAGTGAAATGGTCTTAATCTTTGCTCTTGTCTTGTTACAATTGCAAGGAAGCTTCAAGTTTGATGTTGGCTTTTTTGTGACATTTTAAAAAAGTACAAGTAATCTGACCAAACATTGTGAGACAGTCTGCTGAAAGACTTATTTTTAAGCTTTTGAATGGTTTTGGTGCTGAGCTCCTGACCTCCAAAAGAGTTCACCCCGTTTTCAAAAATACACTTTCATTCGCTGCAGAATTTTAGGACAAATCCCTTATTTTCAGAGACTTTCAATATTGCTTCAGATAATTTGGTTTCTCTGGTTGAAACTGTGTCCAGGTAAAATAAGTATCTAGATTTTGGAGTCTGGGAGAATTTGAAATACACATGTGAGTGAGATTGAGGGCCCCAGCATCTATGGGTTTGATTTTGGGACATGGCTTATTTCTGGATATGTTAGTAGAGGAGAAGCTCAGGGTTCCTGTGTTAGTTAAAATGCTGGTTTTCTTCAGTGAGGAAGTCTAAGGTGGAACTAAGGCTCCAAATGATGGGTATCTGAGACTTCATGTAAATGCAAAGCACAGCCAATTTGGAATCAAAGATTTTTAACCCTTCCAGATCTTTTTCTTGACACTGCTTTGGTTGATATGAGGAGTTCAAATACAAAATAGTTGTTCAAATAGTTGTTCATTGTAAAGGGAGGAGGGAAAAGCTTGGATATATTGCCAACAAAAATTATGGAAGATTAACTTTTTTTTTACATATATGTATGTGTATAAAAATTGTATAAGCTAAGAATTATTCTACACTTTTATTTGTGCATATGCTTAAAGTGTTTATATTCCTTAAATGGGTGTATGTACATGAACAAAAAAATACTTATATTGCTCCTCAAATTATAATTTGACCTGCTATGTTCTAATGCTTAATTAGATTTTAATAGATGAAGTTTCAGATAAGTTCTGCAGGGAAGTAGGCAAATCTGTCCTAGCTGACAATCTGTACATTTTTTTGTGGAGATCAGGGGGAGAATATTCATTCTTACCCTTCAAGTAGGTGTAGCAAATACTTGCAGAAAATTGGTAGTTTGTCTCTATTAGAAATGTGCTAAACCTAATTGTGGCTAATAATTATATTTGGTTAATAACTTGGGCAAGATAGAAAACAGGAACACCTAACAGGAAAGCTTAGGGAAAAGTAGGTGTTGCTGGGAGGGGAAACTATTCTTAAAATGAAGCCTTCTGATAACTATAATAAATTGTGTTTTTCTGTTGTAGATTTCCTGTTGTGTTTTGTTTTAGATTTTTTCCTTGCTGTTCCATGGGGAACAGTTGCTTGTGCTGTAGTTAATGTTTGGTTTTAATTGAACTGCTAACCTATCTGCTCTAGTAGGTTCCTTTTGTTCAGTGTAGATGATTTAACTATGAATGGCAGATGTCAAGTAGTGCAAACTGAATATTTGCCATTTGAAATGAAATTCAACACCAGGGTCAACACTTAAACATTTGTGTCTCTTAACCAGTGTGGAATTTTTTCAGAGGAATTACTGACTATACAAATCCTCTATTTCAAGCCTAATTTAATGGTAACAGTAATTGTAAATTCTAACATTTTCTGCCTATGTTTATTCATAATATCTGTAGTACTATTTATCCTATTTCCAGTTATTTTTATTACTCACTTCAGTTAGTTTACTAAAAAAACAAGAATTATTATATAACCAAAATTGTACAGAAAATTTTTAAATGAGGTGCGGCTTTTTGGGTTGTCTGATATTTTTGTCTGACTAGATGATTGTTCCCTTTAAGGTTAGCAATAAATGTAAATTGGCTTTGAGGTGGCTGCTTACTCGTTTGTAGAAATTGTTTGCGATTACAGCTGGACATACAATGCAGATGTCTTTGCACATACAGAACACCTAGCAAAAAAAAAATCCTCATAGTCACTCTGTTTGCTTTGTCTTTTGGTTTTTTTCCCTTTGTGATTGCTGAGAAAGAATCTTCTGAACCACTAGGGTGTTTCATGTCAGAATGAAGATTATCCTATGGAGTAGAAGTTCTTCCTGGAAGGCAATCAGTAATTATGAAAAATTTAATTAAGAATATTTTGCATCTGATTCTTCCTTTTCATACAACCCTTGATGACAGGAGGTTTATGAAGTGTTTGGAGAGAGGCCTCTCAGAGAAACAAGTCTCACACTCTTTAGCAATTTATAGGGAAAATTAACACCTGACTTTATTTCAAAAATTAGAAAAACCCTAATATTTAGGAAGGACAGATGCTGCTTTCAGTCTGAAGCACCTTTTACTAAGCTGTGTGCCTTTCTACTGTTACTAGTAATATTGGATATGGTTTCACATACCTTAGATTTTTTTAGTGATGCTTCAAGTGTTGATTATGACATGTTCAGTGTGAAAAATCTTCATGCCATTTGTGTATCTGTGTGCTGACTCTCTGCTTTCCACTTGGACAGTATTACCATTGCTCATTCCGAATGACAGGTGAAGGCTGGCTTCTTTGTTGTGGAGAATATCAAGATGTTCTTATTATTGATGCTAAAACTTTGGGTGTTCTTCACACTTTATCATCATCTCAGTCTTCTGATTGGATAAAATGTATGTGTATTGTACACTCTGCAAGAATTCAAGGTATATGTTTCACATGTATTTATATAGCCACATTAAATTGTGATAAAATATTTATGTATAGATGGTATATTCCTGTTTTATTTAATATCGAATTATTTCACAGAGCTGTTATATAGAAGATGTTAAGGTTTCATTGATAGCACAAGAGGTGTTTCTAAGGCTCCTGTTTTATTTAATATGTTTTTAGAGGAAAAAAACACCTATACTGGCTGTAAGCAGCTCAGTTCTTGGATTTAAGTATAAATAAGTTGTGTAATATCAGATAAATTAAAGGCACAATACCACAGTTCTGTGCCTTCTGTTAATACATTATTCACTACTTGCTTACATATTTTGTATTTCTATATATAATTTACTTTTGTGTGTAAAACTGATATTTCATCTAAGCAGTGCCCTGCAGAATCCTTGTTTTAGTGCTGAACAGATAGGGGCTGTTTGAACTTGGCTTCATGTTGACTATCTCACTGTTAACTTTTCACAGAGGACTCTTTAGTTGCAGTGTCTGTAGCTGGAGTTCTCAAAGTATGGGACCTTTCTTCATCTCTGAATAGCATTCAGGTCAGTGTTAACATGAATGTTCTCAAGTAAAGGCTACATTGAAGCAGAATATGAATAAATTTCCATCTTCTGGATGTGTATTAAATAGATTTTATTACTTTTGTTAGAAAATTCTGAAAGCATATCTTCATAGCATTATTTAAAATTGGCCCATTGGACAGCTCTTGCCTTGACAGCTGCATTACCTTTAGGCCAGGCTTCTTGTCTTTTCATATTCCAGGATGCTTAAGTTGCAATGCTTTCCTGCTATCCTGATAATGTCTTTGAACCCCTTCACTCTGTCCTTTAAACTCAAAGCTCTTCAATATTGGCCTTTGTACTCCCTCTTCACCCTTGTTACTCTCTTCAAAATGGTCCTTTAGATTTTGTTTTCCTCGGTCTGCTTTTCACAATGCTGTCTTCGCAGCAAGTCTCTTGCTGTGTCAAGTGTCCTATTTTTCTACCTTCAAGCTCACTCTTTTTTGGGTTAATATTCTCAGCAGCTGTCACCTTCCATGAGCAAGTGTTAGAATTGGGATGCAATTTTTGTGTTCTAGTTATACTCTAAAAGCTAGATTCACGAAGGGGCTTCTACAGTGAGACAGAAATGGCAAAATATCAACAGACTTCTCTGGATGTTGGTAACTCACCCACTGCCTGGACAAACTGCAGGGTGTAGGCAGCACTACTTGTTTATAGGTCAAATCAGGCCCCTGAGGAGAGTCTGTCAAGTTTGATACCATCCTGGTGTTTTTGATTTATCTGTGGTGTTTTGGGGTGCATCTTTTCAACATTCCTAGAGCAAACCCCACTGCTGTGTTGTAAAAATTCTGAGGATTCTAACAACTGATTACAGATGTCAGAGGAACATATGGTGTGGTGCAGTCTTTTTACTGCCTGGGGGCACCTTTTGTGGAGGGACTGCTGCAGAGTTCGTAACAATCCAGCTAAATTCTAAAGAGCAGCATTTTAATAAATATTGTTGGATTTACTTGGAATTAAGTGAAGCTGCAAGATGTCATAAGAAAATGGCTTTCAGTTTTATAGCCATGACTCCAAGCATACGTAGCCCTTCTCTGAGAGGTTTTGAGACTGTTGGTGTCTTAAAAAACAGAAAACATCCAATTTAAGTGATTTAATCAATAATTAATAAATATAATTCCAATAGAATAATTTTGAGTGTGATGACTTTAATATGTCTGATATTCCCACAAAAAGTGTGAAAATACATACATTGTTTTTAACAGTACATTTAGCAATACAAAGCTAAGAAAATGAATTACTTTTACACTGCCTTTTAAAGGTGTTAAGAGCAAACAGGGCATATGGCAACACCAGCATCTCAGACTGTCCTGGTTCCAATGAGAATGGGTGGGAAAGTAAAATACTCATCAGCTTTTCTGAATCTGATCCTCTGTTTTATAGGTGTTGTAACTGGTTTTTTTGACTGAAGAATACCTGGCAGATACTCATTACAGCAGTTTCTATTTATGGCCTGCCTTTGGTCCTTCTCCACATTCATTATCATTTCTTTAAGTGAGATCACAGTCTGAGCCACACAAATGTTAACATTCTTCTGTTTACATTTTAGTTGTGAACCTGTTGTCTTTTTATTGTTAATTGAGAATTATACCTTGCTTTGAATTTTGAAAGTCTCTTAACAGAAAATTATTTTCAGTGGGTTGTTTCTATACTAAAAGCTCACTCAGATATCTGAAACAAATTTCATAGCTTTTTTTCCCCTCTGTGCTGTAAAGGAGAAACAAAGTGTGTGCGAGAAGGAATCAAAATCTCTGGACTGTATAAACTGTCAAGCAGTAAGATTTTGTACTTACACAGAAAGGCTCCTTCTTGTTGTGTCCTCCATGTGCTGGCAGGTACATTATTGAGAATTACACTTTCTTGTTAATGTTGTTAATTTTGAAAAGCTAATATGATTTTTACATGCAGATACTTGTTTATCTCCTTAGGTTAAAGAAAGCATTCACAAATTGTCAAATATAATTATGCCTGCAACACTTCTTGGCTTATCTTTACTGTGTGAAAGAGATGAAGCTTTTATTTTTTATGAATGTATTTCTGCTTTAAAAGTTTAACTCCAAATTGGCTGGCTAGAGGGGGGATTTAAGTAAGGGACAGTTTTAGAGCACTGAGTGCATTATAGTCCCCTCCACAGTGCATTTGAAAGGGAGACAAAGAATAAAAATCCCTGTTTAAGTATGACAGAAGTACTCACAGTTGGCAAGTCCTCAGTAGTCTGGGACCTTTGTTTGTTGATAGCAGCAAAACTAAAGACCCCAGGCTATATTGCTTTTTCTTGAAGCTATAATAAAGTAACTAAAATTTTAAAAAATTTAATAACAGTTTTAGAGAAAACATAATGTGTTTAAACTGAAACTTACTGAAAAAATCTGTATTTTTCTTTTGCAGTGCTACAAAATTTCACTTGCATTAATCGCTCAGGTTTATTTTAACATGTATACCTGATTACATCATCCCTGTGGGGACAGGAATGGGTCAAAAAAATTCACATATACCTGGGTCAACTTCAAATAATGTAGTTGTAGACTATCCTTGACATGTCTCTTGGGCTACTTAAATTCTAAACAAAAACATTTATAGAGAAATTTCATGTGTAGAATGGATTTTCCGCTTTTAATGGAAAAATATCTGTAACATGCATTGTTTTCTATTAATTTCTATAATGAGACTACAAGACCCTAGTGCTACTTTTTGGGTTTTTTTTTAACTGTCAGTTTCTTTAACTTTGAACTGTATGGTTTGACTCTGACTTTGCAGTAGTTTATCAAAACATATTAGGCTTTAAAAATAGTTCAACTATGAAGAGTTGAACTCATGTTCTACTTCCTGATTCACTGCCCAAACCCAGTTTAGGTTAAAATGAAATTGCCAATGCTATTTGTTTATGTTTTGTTCTTTTTCTGAATTAGGTCTATGATTATTGTGATTTCTCCTTGCTTTGTACTGAATTCTGTAAGAGTGGTCAGTGCTTTGCTGGTGGGGAAGTGCTGGCAGCTTACAGACTTATCATCTGGACCGAAGATGGCCACAGTTACATCTACCAGCTGCTAAACAGGTGGGCTCAGATGGGAAATTCACACAAAAAGTTCAGGTACAAGATGAACTTTGCAAGGGTTACTATGGAAAATCTCTGCATGTTGCAAATGATCAAAAACCAGAACAAAACCACTCTGGCACTCAAAGATTTACCCTGAGTTTGACAGCCCTCAGTCTTTGTTTGACACAGCAGGGGACATAGGAATAAGATTAGCCATGTAGAACTTGGGCAGCTGGTGCTGTGATTTCAAAAAGTCTCCTGTAATTACTTATTTGGTTACCTTTAATTGAACTTGTGAATCTTGGATGTTACTGTTCCGCTTTCTAAAAAATTACTTTCTAAAGCTTGTATGTTTAAAATTTCTTGTTTTATTATATAGTGGCCTTTCTAAAAGCATGTACCCTGCTGATGGGAAGGCACTGAAGGAAACAGTTTATCCTCATTTACTCAGCTTTACTGGTATGAAGGAAAATAAGGTAAATTCATAATTGTTTGAAAGTTTATTTATTGTCTGTTTGCCATAACCTGAATAATCCCAAAAGAATATATGAATTCATCAACAGATTTAATTATTCCATAAAAACAGGGAGTAATATTTATTCCTTCATTTTAAAATTGTTGCTTAGAAACTTGAAGAGGCTCATAACATATTTTGCCTGATTTTTGGCTATATTTAGGTTTTTTTCACAGTGGAAAGATGCCTTTATCTTTGACTGTATATAGACTGGTTCTTGTTTCTTTTCTTTAATTTTGGCGAAAAGTATTTTTAAACAAAGATGTGGTCTAAAATAGTTTTAGAAGCTTCTACTTTCAAATCTATAAAAATTAATAAAAATAAAATAAATAAAATCTCCCAACAAATACCACTATACCATAAAACCAAAATCAAAAAAGATTACCCATGAGCAAAATATGAGCACGTTACTTAGTTCTTATTAAGGAATGTATACATATTTCAAGTAACTATATAAATAGGTTGTGTATCCACCTGAAATTGAAGGGGTCTGAATCTGTGGCATTTTATCCAGAATACTGCTGGCTGCAGCCTTCAGAGGCATAATCACATGCAGAACTTTCTTGGACTGTGAGCAGACTGATGTACTCAGAGTGCATAAAATGAGACACATATGACTCTCTTCATATGGTCTTGGCTTGAAGAAGCCTCTAATGTTAAGAAAAGAGGAAGATGAAAAAGTAGCTGATAGAGATCAGCTTTTGTTTGAGAATTTATATTTAGCAGAGCATGTCGCACCAATTTCAAATTTGAAGTAACTGTGTAGACAGGTATCTCAAATGGACACAGCTGTGTTGGAAAACCTACATCTTCACTCACTTTTTATGTTGTGTTTTGTGTGATCACAAATAAATAAGGAAACCCCGATAGTTTGGAAAGAAGAAAATTCATTATAATTAGGAAGCTGGGGAATGCAGGGCAGGAAGGATATGTGGGAGGCCTTCTTATTTGGGCAAAAAATGAACCAGAGCAAATAGAACAGATTATTCTGTGTAGCTTTGGTTCTGGTTTATTTTTATTTTTTTTTGCTAATGCTGTTAATGAAGTTGCAATTGTTGGAAGATGTGGATTTAATTCCTGCTGAAATTGCTTTCGTTTGAGTGTTTGTGTGACAGCTCAAGCAGGTTGTTAAGCAGTTTCTGAAAATATTCCACAGAAACAGATTTTTACTTGTAGCTGACTAGAAACATTGCTAAATATATACCTGTATGAGGTTTTCTAGCATTTTCTGTTGACAAATGCAGGCTTTTAGAAAGCATGCTTGTTGCATTATCCTGTGAAGCCTGGCAGATTTAATTTTCAGTTGAAGGGAAATAGCATAAGCCATTCAGCTTTTCCCCAAATGCTGTGATCTAAAAATCAGGATAACTGCTGAAGGATGCCAAAAGGTCAGGAAAGGTGAGGGAAAAGAAGTAGCCAAAACACATGGCTTAGCAAATAATAGGGTTATGGTGGTGGTACAAAGTTCAGATATGCTTCCCCTCAAATATATGCTTTTTAAAAAATAATGACCTGCTCTTTTTTAATATTTCTGCTTTAATACTTGTCTTACTGCCTGAATAGTTTTTATAGCAGATTTGTGAGACACCCAAATCATCTGTGTGATCTGTTTTGAACTCCATTTTGAGACTATAAACCAAACTATTTTATAGGGCAGTTAATTATTTTGGAACTGATTATCAAAAATCTGTAAAAAAATAAATCTGTAAAACTGTAAATAAGTTTGTTGACATATGAGGTAATTGTAGAGAGTGATAAGCTTTCTTCTGAGCCTTTTTTCCAGAGTAAACAACCCCAGCTCCCCCAGCTGCTCCCCATCAGGATTACGCTCCACACCCTTCAGCAGCTTCATTGCTCTTTGGGAATGCTCCACCTGATGACTGAATGATGGTGTTGTAGGTTATTACCTGTGTAAAAGTATAATTCTTACCTTTCATTATTTGTAGTCATGCAACCTGTGATGACTGAAGCCTTACTGAATTTGTTTTGATGCAAAGATTATCAATATTTCACTGCATTGTTTTTTCAGCCTGCCCTTGGTCCTTATGCTGGTGAAACTGTAAACCTGGAGAGACCTCCCAGTCTACTTTTCCATTTAGGATAGGGGTTTAGCCAAGCATATTTTCAAAGCAGGGGTGATCCTTGAGGTGTTTATACCAGGCAGAGTAGACTTGGTCTGAGCAGGATTTAGTGGCAGATAAGCAATCAGCTGTGGTTTGTTCTGTATTTTTACAGCTTTTGATGAAAGAAACCCCCTTCACATTTACAATTATTATATTATTTTATCTGTTTTCTTTCCAAATATTGAGTTACTGTTGTTTTTGACAGAGTCTTCCTTCTGTCATGGGCTTTGTGAATGAAAGAAAGGAGCCTTTCTACAAGGTTCTTTTTTCTGGTGAAGTTTCAGGACGGATCACTTTGTGGCACATTCCTGATGTTCCTGTGTCAACATTTGATGGTTCTCCAAAAGGTTTGACACTTCTGGCTCCTTACTACCATCTATTTCATTATGTCTTGGAGTCAATTTTCATGAAAATCAAACTTCTCATAAAAAAATTTTTACACCAGAAAGTGATGCTCATTTATTCATTGTATAGTGATTGCTTGAAGTTAGGAAGAGTAGCAGCTGCTGGCTTTCCAACCCTAGACTGCAGAAAGGATAAGTTAAGGGAAGTGATCAAGAGATGAAAGGGTGTACTTTGTTTAGTTTGACTTTTTAAATTTTGTTTTGCATAAATAAAAAAATCCTTTCTTGCCTTACCCTCTAGAGATCCCAATTACAACCATGTGGACTCTTCAGGATAATTTTGATAAACATCATTCCATGTCAGAGGGCATTATTGATCAACTTTGTGGATCTGAAGATGGATTTGGAAGTGCAGTTGTCAGTTCCTCTGTGTACATACCTGGTCTTGATAAGCTTGTATGTGGATGTGACAATGGAAAAATCTTTGTAACGTTAGGTTTAGAAACTGCAAGAGCAAGACTTTTAGAAAACATATCTTTTCTTAAAGGTAAGTTTTAACAATTTGTTCAGATTCATCTCAAACACAGGAGACTTCATAATTCTGGCATCACTTCCAGTGATCCTTGCAAAAATTCTCTGAAAAGTAGGGCTGGCAGTCAGGAATGGAATGAGGAAAATGGAAGGTTATGATGATCTTTCTCCTTCCATAACTGATCTATTAGTACAGCTTAGTACTACCAAGGTGCTTTCCAGTAGTAGGAATCTGGGAATGGCTGTGGGATTGGATAGCCCCTAGAAGTGAGATATGTGGCATGTCACTGTATTGGCAGTTTTCTATTTCATTTGCTCTCTAAAATATCATTCCACTGAATGGAACATAAAGGGTACATCTCAGTAGTGAAGCTCTGAGTGCAGGCCTTTGTTGTCCCTTTTAGGAACAGGTCCAAAATTCTTTGACAACATGTAAAGGCTGGTTATATTTATCCTGACTTTCAGGAAATGTGCTGTAAAATATGGAACTCCTATCCTTAAAGAGCAAAAATAACGTGTCATCTTGTTTCAGATAATCTACCTTATAAGGTTCTGAATGGTCACAGTAGCAGAGTCACTTGCTTACTTTATCCACATGACAAATCAGTAAGATTTGATCCCAGCTGGCTGTTATCAGGGGGGCAGGATTCTGTTGTGATCTGCTGGGATATATTTACTGGAGGCATCCTACAGCAGTTTGATCTGCAGTCTGCTGCAGTGACAGAGCTCTTGCAATCTCCAGAGCACTACAGGGTAAGTAAAAGCATAGAAAATGATGTCTCAAAAAACCCTCTGTATACCTATCTGTGTGTGTGTATATATTTATATACAAGAGAAAATAAAACACTATCTGGCAGTACTTTAGCCACACTACTTTGTTTAATTTACATTCACTTAATTGTTGTCTTTGAAAGTTGCTTTTAATTGCAGGGATTTGAGTTTTTGAGTTTGTAACATATTAAATTGAAGCTCTTAGCATTCTATTCACCATTTTTATTATCATGATTATTGACTTATATGTCAATCTGATTAAGTTTTTTAAATTTCAGGAGGAGTTACTCAGTGAGGCTAGGAGCTTGAACAGAGTATTTTAATCTTCTCTGTTGGTTCAAAATATATACACTTCATTTTGGTTCCTGACACATCTTTTTGGTCCTTGTTGTGTTATATTTTTGCATTTTATGATATTTAGAATAATTTAAAGTTGTGTTCTAATTAATTAAATTTTGAAGTTAAATTTAGGTGAAAGTGTACTGTACTGAATGTTCTATGTAACTTTTGAACTATGTATTCTGTGGGGCTGGGATTTCCATTTTTCCTCTTACAAAGCCTGCAAAGACAGATTTGATTACTTAGGAATGACTCACAGTTCACTTACATGCCAAAATAAAGTAGGCAAAAAATTGTTTGCAATAACAAAGTTTTTAGTATTTGTAAAGCTCCTTTTCATCTTTTTTTCTGAAAACTGAAGAGGATTTAATGCCTGCCTGGCTTGTGTTTCAGTCTTGTTTAAAGAACTGAATTGGTCTGTGGGGCAATTCCTCTGTGTGTCACCAAAAATTACTTGCAGGAAAGAAAAGTTTTGCAGTATCAGATCCATACAGTATGAAAGGAATTTGTAACTTCATTTTTTTCTTAGAAATACATTACTCTTGGCTTTTTAGACCTGACATAATTTTATATCACATGAACACCAGTTTGGTTTAAGGTAATTTTTTTACTACTTCTAGGAAAACTGCTACTGTATAGCTGGTTATATAATCACTGCTTTGATATGCTAAATAGTGTGAATAAATGCAATTTAAATTATTATAGTTAAAATACTGGGAAAACAAAGGTGAAGGTATGTTTTCCTGTGAGGAAATTAGTTGTATAGCCAGCCTGCTGACAACAAGTTGAAGATGTTGGCTGACATAAAACATAATTTTGTAAAATGAGTATGTTCTGGGAAGAAAACCACTGGAATACTCTTCCTCGGCCTTTTTAAATGATGTTGTTATGAATTATAGTGATTGCCGTGTTGAAACTGGAGTTTTCTGTTTTGCAGTTAAAAGACCAGAGTATAGTGTACTGTGTGTGCAGTGACCACTCAGTAGCAATTCTACACCTCCAGAAGAGACAATGTCTCTTACATGCTAGAAAGCATCTGTTTCCTGTGAAGAAGATAAAATTTGACCCTCTTGAGAACGTGCTAATTGTTGGATGTGAAGACAATTCAGTTTATATTTGGGAAATTGAAACAGGTAATAACGCAAAGGGGTCATCCTATTTGTTTTGATGTTTTGGTCACTTTCCTGAAGGTTTTTCTGTCCCATGGTGTTATTTATAGAAGGCCAAAACATTAGTAGAAATGCTAACACATTGATTATATGAATGGGAGAGTTTCAATGTTTATATAAGCAAGAAAAAAAGAATTTTCTTACAGTTCAAGGTATGCCACTAGTAAAATAGAATGTCTTAAGTCTTATCCTGATAATCAGAAGTTTAGCTGATGTGGCAGTGAATGGAGTAGAATACTCCTGGGAGCTATAAATAAAAATCAAATTTATTAAAAAGACTGTTTTCAGTCTAAACTGTCCCAGGTTGGAGCACAAAGTTATGCTTTCTTCCAAAAATGCATGATCTGAGATCTTTCGATTTAATTGATGATCAGTTAATAGTGGAACATAATTGCAAAGCTCATAACTGTGTAGACAGCAAAACTAAAGGTTAGTGTTTTCAGGTTAAATGGTAGATTCCCAGGTGATTTGAGAATGAAATGCTGATTCATATGGGTAATAAATGTACTTACTTGAGCTTGGACAGACAGGACTGTCAGGTGTTATAATGGTATTAGACACTGTGAGTGTCCAGGCAATTCAGATCTGTGTGTCTTGAGAGGAGGGAGGTGCATTGAGTCCAGAGCCACTGAAATGCACAGCATGTTAAAACTGTATCAAAATGCAATTCTACTAACTGACCCCTGAGATCACAATTTATTTTACAGGTTATTTCAAAGTACTATCTACACTGTTTGCTTTAGACAAAACAGGAAAAATCAGAGTATATTTGAACTGTCCCTCCTTTACTCATAAAACCATTGCCTATTTCAAGATTCAAGAGGAAATAACATTGATACCACTGCTCATGCATATTACATATTCAGACAGGGTACAGATGACTAAAAGTGTGTCTTTATGAGTATCAAGGAAGCATGAGTGCCACAGTCACCACCTCACACA
Source organism: Camarhynchus parvulus (assembly GCF_901933205.1). Classification (NCBI taxonomy): domain Eukaryota; kingdom Metazoa; phylum Chordata; class Aves; order Passeriformes; family Thraupidae; genus Camarhynchus; species Camarhynchus parvulus. Next base: position 7,907,928 of record NC_044580.1, read on the forward strand.
GGAAGAGATGCTTTTATTTGCTCTACAGTAGCAATTAACAAATCTTTTTTGCTGTTGCTCCTGTTATACATTGCTGACTAAAAGGTGCCATCTAGGGTCAATACCTGAGAAAGCCTAGTAGGATATACTGTAGCTGCTTTAATGTTGAATTACATCTGTATTGCAGCAGAACCCAAGAGGTCATGGCGTTGATCCTTGAAATTGGCCTGACCTAGATCAAGAGCTATGTAGATACTTCAGTGGCACTCAGGCAGACAAAGCATTGTTCAGATGTGTGACAGAGATGCCACAGCATCACTGAGGTACTTCTGCAGGAGCACAGCGCCTTTCATTAGGATTTCGTCTGTTGGCAAGTAAATGGGCAACCACACATAGTCCCACTTGCCTACACAGTTTCCTCTGAACATGTTCCCTATCTCAGTTAAATAGGATAAAATCTGGGTGGTAGCCTTGTGCTTGAATTCTGTTATGGGAAAGGACATAAGATAGCTTTTATTGCTTCTGCACTCAAAAAGTGTTTATATTTCTTCTGGCTATGCAGCTAGTTTCATGATGTAGGCTTTTCCTCTAAGTTAAAGTCAGTGCAGTGTTGTGCCAGACTCATATACCACTGTTTGCAGTTAAAAACAGGGATCTGAACAGTGTTCCTGTGCAAAAGGTAATGGATAGCTGGGAAAACAGCCAGTCTGTTTAGAATTTCAGGCTGTGGATTAAAAAATTTCTATGAATATTTCAGTATTTACACTGTTGTAGAGTCAGCAATAATTCTGTTGAATTTGACTGGTGACTTTAGGAAAGTTTAGAGACTTAGTACCACTTTGACTCTAGAATGGTTCTTCCATCAGGTAATTAATAGGGTAACCGCTAGAGCAGATGGAAGATTTTGCTATGCATTTCATTGTCCAGTTTCCTGTGACAGAGGTTGACACATTTGTACAGAAAGCATTCCAAAAGACCTAAAAATGTTTGTCTCAACAAGCTTTCATAATGATCACTTTGAGGCAGAAGAAACTTTGTGTCCTAGGTTAAACTCTAAACCAGTGTTACTTTGTATACAACTTTGTACCCTCTTTCCATGAGATTTACAAAGATGGCCTTATTTTATGTGACCACTGGAAGGTTTTCTGGTTGTCTACACATATTCTAAAATAGGATTTCAGCATAGCTCATGCTGAAATGTTAAATACTAGGAGTATAGTTGATGTCAAGTGTAATTTAAGTCTGTATCTCTTCTCCACTGACTACAAGACAAGTGTAAAAAAGGTGGGGGATAAAAAGGAAAAAGATAACTGCCTGTTGCTCTTACAGGTCTAGAATTAGATAAATTTATTTATATCCTTTATTCCCTTGATTTACAGAGCAAAGTGAAGTTATTCTAAGTTTAAATGTTGATATTGCATCTGCCTGTGGGTAGTGATATAGAAAACAACACAGAGGCCATGAAATATCATCTGTGTAGTTTAATGCGTTTTACCTAAATTTTAATATATGGATACGGCAACTTTCCATTACAGTGGAATATCTTTCCATGACAATGAATATTGATCTAATCATACATTTGGAATATTAATATAGTATGTGTACAGGATATTCTCCAAACTTGTGTTCTAGAAGACAAATATGAAAATCAATAACAAATTTTATTCTAATTAAAGTGCAGAATATTTCTTCCAATTTCTTCCAACCCCCTCAATAAGGAAATTAGCTGTTATCTGAATTGCTTTTACATTTTCCTAACCATTTGGTATCTTTGCTTTTTTAGAAAAGTAAATATTATTACAATAAGATACAGTAATAAAAGGATCAAAGGATTTTTGCTTGCTGTGTACAGCATATGGGAATATGTCTACCAAGCTGCCTTTAGATCCAATATGTATTAAGAGTGCGGAATGAATGGGTGGGCTTTAAATAGCAATCTTCCTTGCTCAGAGTTAATAATCTTCATTTTTCAGTGATAAATTGTTTTTCAATTAGTATGAGTTTGAAGTGAATTTATTCCTTGAAGTTCATAATACTTGCAGAATGAATCATTTAGTAATTTCCTGTTACTTTATTTTGCCTTGCAAGCCTTGCTCTGTTTTATTAATGCTATGTTTAGTTTGGGTTTAAAGATAGAATAGCATCACTTAATAAAACTTCAATTTATTGTTCAATTCTCATGCTACATATTTAGCTTTACACTGGCTATGCTGTGTTTTTTTCACACTCCCCCAGGGAGTGCAAATTTTCAGAGCTATCTTACATGCTACTAGCTCCAACATGAAAAAAAAATTGAAACATATGCCTAAAAATATTTTTATGAGGTCAGATCTCCTGACTAGTCAAAACTAACTCTGCTTACAATCCTTGCTAGAAAAGGTCAAAAATCATCAATAAATGATAGACAATAATTAAATATACAGTATTTTGTTTTATCCACACTGTTCATGTATCACTTTCCCTATTTTTGCTGTACCTAAATCCTTTTCTGAATAGAATACTTTTCCTTGTATTTTGACACGTTTGTTATCACAGTATCTGAGTGCTTAGTAACAATAGTTCTGCCATTTTTATAAGTGCAGAAGCGTTACAGTTGTCTTGGCTTCTTACGTCTGCATCTAAATAAACCAGAAATTCTAAGAATGACAGTTATATACAGAATTACTCTGAGAACACTCTAGCTGGTATGTAGTTTTAAACCCCCTATATTTTGATGTATTGAGTATACCAGAGAGTGTACATAGAAGTACCTGCTACCTCAATTCAGAGGTTTTCTTTGCTATTTCCACCTGTTTTTGCAAATTTAGCATCAGGATGATACTGATGTATTTATCTCAGGGTTTTCAGTAGAGGTAAGTCTGTTCACTGTAAGGAGATTTTGTCACCGTGTGGAATGGTCTGTATGGACCTCTCATGCTTGAGCAAGCAGGAAAAGCAACAGTGCTTCAAGCAGTGCTGTCACTGTGGTGGGAGCAAGGTGTCAGCTTGCAGGCTCAGTTCACAGAAGGTGAATGTTCAGCTTTGAGTCCATACTTGAAGGCATGAAGTTTTTCTGAAACACTTGTGTTTCGTGACTTTAACACTTTTAAGAATGATTAATGGCTTGAGACACTTCTGCTGAGAAAGAAAAGAAAATCATACCACCTTAAGATAGCTGTCAATCATGGAAAATTTTACCTCAAGTGTTTAAAAGCTACAGAGGTATCAATAAAATAAACCAGCCTTTTAATGAGTTTTCCAGCCCTAATAAAATATGCAGTGTCTAAAATTGGTCAAATCCATCTGTCTGATCATAAAAAACCTTATGAAAAGTAGAAGAGAGTTCAGAAATACTCTGAAAGTAATTCTTGTTGTGTTAACACCACATTGATAAGCTTAAATGTTACATAAAACCTCTGCTGCTTCAGAATTGCACCTGCCATAGAGAAAATGAAATTATTCTGCAGATAGTGATATAATGGATCAAGCCGTTGATCATATTGATGATAAAACATGCTGGAAGGTTTTCAAACACTATTTAAAGATATTTTTATGTAGTTATATATGCTCCAATATTTTTATAATTGCTGCCAACAATTATAGACTTCTAAACCTGTAGTAAACAGCAAGTATCACATGAGTTGAAGAATGTGAGGGTCAGCATTTGGGTTGTTTGGCTGGCTTTTTTTTTTTCCTAAGTAGGCCTTTATTTAATACATCTGACAGCTTTTCTCATCCTGCACAGAAATTAGGGATTAAACTGTTTAGAAAGTTAAGGCTTAGATTTCATCAGGTGGCTGTGAGAAAATAAGTTGTATAGTTTTAATGAAACATTGAACTCGGAGTAAATTTGGTCACTACTTTAAGATTTATGCCTAGATAATTGTAGAACCAAGAATAATTGTTTTTTGTGACTTTTTGTCCTTGTAAAATTTCGTGATTTACAGTCTCTCTTGATTTCTTTTTCATTTTCCCTGTCCCTCCATTGTTCTCTTTTTCTCTTCAGGTCATTGGTCAGAATTAGATCTCAGTGGGTGATTGTGGCCTAACTGATAAATCCCATGGTTGTGTTTCATCTGCTGGAGGCCATGATGTAGGGTCAAAGTCATAGCAGTCACTACCTTCTTGTTTCTTTTTTAATGAGTTTTGCATAGCCTCAAGATCTGCAAATCTCAAAATAAGATTTAAAAATGAATATATATGCCTTGTGGAACTTAGCATTTGGGTTTGGGGCCTTTTTTCGTTTGCTTTAATTTGTCAGTCTTAAGGTAAAACTTAACTAATGTTTTGCCTTTTTTTATTGCATCTTATATTTTATATGTGTAAGCCTCAGGTCAGTCTGTAGCTTGTACTTGAATATTTCATAGCTCTCTAAATTTGAGTCATTGTTCAGTAAATACTTATTGATGTAGAATAATAAAAGGTAGTGGAGCTTGGGAAAGTATGTCTCAGGGTAAAAAAAAAGACAGTGTCATCTTCTCCCCAGTTTGCAGAAGCTGAGGATATCACTCTTGCCAGTATACAAGAGTGTACCATTATATTTTTATGTATGCATACACACATGTACGTTTATGTACTTTATGTGTACTTGGTGGAACATGTGTGGGATTTAGCTGTATCTGTTCCTTCCACTTGGCAATTGATCTTTATTCTTAATAAGATTTTTTGCATGTGTGTATATGTATGTACATATATATAGTGTAACTGAAAACTGCTATGATCCAGTGCAGTCACAAGAGTGCATGACAGGGAGGCATTTCATTCCAGACAGTAAGGGATAGAGTCTCATTCCATCTTTCAGGTTGTGATAAATGAGGAAATAGAAACTACTTGCATATCTTCAAAGTTCAGAGCTGGTAACTTCTTCCATTCAGCCCAGTTTAGTACATTTATTATGTCTTAACAATTCATTCAAGGTATTGTTGTCCGTTACTGTTTGCAATAGTTTAGATGGAGTCAGGGAGAGAACAGGGGAGTGTCCTTTCTTTTGGCGTCTTGTGCCTCCATCAGAAATCCTGCTGTAAGGACTGGCTGTGTTGGGGAATTGCTCTTTTTACCCACATATATAAACTAACATTATAAATTACATATCCGTGGTTTTCTTTGTGTTGATGTTCATTGCTTTTTTTCAGCCAAAGGGTATTGACAGTAGTTTGCTAATGCTCTTCTGAAAGTGTGTATTCTGAAGAATGTCAATAACACACAGAGTTGGACATGACAGAAATCTTCCAAACGCACAAATGAGTAAGGAGGGGCTGCAAAGACACATCACAGGGCATCTACATTTTTAATCTCATCCTCAAAGTAAAATAGCTTTTAAAATATTATTAGAGTATTTTAATAGGCTGGATTATGTGTAATCTATCCCATTTCTATTTGCTAGATGGCATTTGCTTTTGTCTTAGTATTGTTTAGAGCATATACTCTTAAAGCAACGTTTGTTCCATCTGTTTTGGGCCAATTGGAATGGTAGCACTAGCAATAAGGAGAAATTTTTCAAACAAAGTGCTTGCCAACTGTCTTGGAGCAAGATTGTAGTATTGTAAAATTCAAGCATTTTTGTAGCAAGGAACATAACATTTCTGTATGCCTTACTCTACCATCATAGAAGAAAGTGTGTTGGGAGAGGTTTTTTCAGGTGAAATTTGTATTTATAGAGACGATCTTAACAGAAAATAAACCAACTAATGTTACAGATGGTACTTGGTCTGAATGCTGAGTTTTCTGTTTTGACTACTAGTAAAGAAAAGGATTTGTTCTCAAGCATGTGCTGTTTTTAAATACAATCAATTCTGAAATAATTTCTCATTCACAGAGCACTGTTATGCTGTAAGAGTCATCTGAGTTAGTAGGTCACAGCAGCAGTGCAATATTGAGGATTTTCCATACTTTAGCTGTGACAGCAAACACAGAGCACTGGAGCCTGATTATGTGACTGGTCATGTGATGGCAGTGAATGCCTCATCTCAGGCAGGAAGATTTGTGTGACCTCTCCAGCAAAAATGCATCCTTCAGTATGCAGAACCCAGAGAACTGTGTGGACAGCGCTAACACCAAGAGACACAATTTGTAGTACTTGGTCCACAGGAAGAATAAGATGTTGTAGCAGTCTCTAGCCAGTCACATCTGGTGGTCCAGAGCTGCCCAGGAGAGTGAAATACTCCACTCTTGTCTGTTCCTGAGACTTGGTTGCCATGGTCACAGCTTTAGAGAGATAAAGACTTTCTTTTCCTGTATTTTGTATGTATAGTAGGGGGTCATAGCAGTGGTGTTGCTGCTGTGTAGACACCCCTGTCTCTTCCTGTTCATCCATTGTTATTTTATGCTCTTCAGTCAAAATCTTTTAGACTTTTTTGTATTTAAATACTTCAGGTTTGAGAGTGAATTTTGTTTCTGTCCTCTTTCTTGTACTCTCATCTACAACCTTTGTGTTTTCTTACTCCTTATTTTTATTTTCTTTTAAGCATATTCCTAACAAATAACAGTTTCTGAACAATAAGCACCCTGCCTCAGTATTATTTTGCCTGTTTGCAGTAGTCAGAAAGTCTTTGTCATATATACAGGTTTCTAAATCCTTTCCCCTCCTCCTCCCTGTTTGGTTCTCAGATGTGTTCAGGCACCACAGAATACAGATCTCTTTATTTTGTCTCTGCCAACTATTTGCTGTGTAAATGAGTATTTTGGGCTATTCAGAAGAGTAAAGTTAAGCATATAATATAAATAACACTTTCATGATCACACGTTTTCCTATGCACTTTGTGCCATTTTATTGCAGCTCCAGCTGTACACATAAACCTGTATATACAGGTGTTCATAATAGGGAACAGGATTGGGCAGTATATGCAAGAAAGGATGGGGTTTTTTAAAGAAACTAGACATCTTCTGGAAGGTGCTACTTAAAAGGCATTTCAGATATCTGTTATGAGATATATATAACTGATTTAAAGATGTAACAGGAGTTTTTCAAATTGATTTTAGGGTGTCATAATGTTCTATTACTAAGAAAATAAACTGGTTGTCCAGGGCATTTGCTATTCAGTGTTCCTCTCTATAAATGTGCATTAAAAATCTAAAAAACAAACCAATTGTAAGTTCTCTATGTGAGAAGCCAAGCCCTGTTTCTTGCTTAGTGAAAACCCAGAAGGGCTTTTTTTCACTTGATAATATGTTAATTTTCTCTTCTCCAAACTACTCAAAAATTACATACTTTCAATGGCATTGTTCTGATGCACTTAGAGAAGAGTTTGTTAGCAGCAGAAATGTTCAGTAACCCAACAACCTTTTGGTAGCGTCTCACTTTGCATCTGCTAAGTCTATAATATATAGAAGCATATCTGTCATCTGTTTGAAATAAGATGTGTGTTAAATATACACTTTTAATGTACATTGAGAATACCTTTATATTCTCTTCAGGACATTGCCTCCCAAGGTTAAATTCTGTTGTCAGATTTTCTGTACCTTTTACTACTTCTGGTATGTTTCTTTTTCTGTCAACTGAAATTATTTTCTTCAACCAGAAGTTGAAAAATTGGCTTTGAAGCTGTTGCCAGAGAAAAGCTCTGATATATGGAAAATAACCCAAGTCTGTCTGTAGTATTATAGCATTAACTAAATTATATTCTATTATATATCCACTAGATTATCTCACAGAATGGTCTGACTCTGGGGAATGACTGCTGCTGAAGCACTCATATGCATCTGGTGCTACCAAGATGTGTTTGGAAGTTCTGTCTAATACCAAAGACTATACATAGTCAGGTTGTTGAAATTTCATACCATGCCCCCAAAAGTCTTGGATTTATTAAAAACTTACTGTAATTTCTCTTAAAAGGAACATGAGACCTGGTAATTTCACAGAGATATTATGATAGTCTTGAGGACTCCAGCAGTGAATTGCACTGAAAAAAGCGTTACAGAAAACAAGGTTTGATAAATGTGTGTGCATACACGCATACAAATATTCACTGTGTAGTGGATTTGCCACAGAAGGGGATAGAGAAAGCTTTGGCCCCTACACTTAAAAGTAAGAAGAAAAATGATTTATTTGAATTTTGTTCATATTGAACTCTGAATAATCCACATAGTTCTGTGGCATGTTTATAGCTTGAAAGGCTACTTTATATGCATAAAGAAGCCAAAATAATATTAGCTGAGTGACTGTATTATTTCCAAACTTCTTCACTTTGCCAATGCTGTTGTACTTTTAAGAATGTTTGTTCATGTCTGGCGTGAACTGTACAATCATCCCTTGTAGGCATCTATAAACATGGTCTTCGTGTTCCTGGAATGTGTCAGTGCTTGGGAGCTCTCTAGACAGTCTAACTGTGAAGACCTTTTGGGCAACTTACTTTCCTTTCAGTAACCATCCTGCTCTGTAGTGGTCCCTGGCACTGGCTGCAAGTCCTGGGGACGAATTTAAGAAAATGGCACATTAAAAACAATTGGGGCTGATTCTTATTTCTTTCAGTGTAATATTACAGTCATCTGTGGTGTTCAACTGATTTTTATAGGGGGAAAAAATCAGGTGCTCTGTTTTCTTCTGCTCTGAATTCAAAGACTTTGTCATATGAGTAGTAGAGGTGATACTGCAGTGAAAAGAAATGGATGGGTTTCAGAGAAATAATTTCAGATAAAGAGATTTTATACACACATATACACACAAACACTTATTGTATGAGATCCCTCAATCCCAGTCCAATATTTTTAGCAGGTGTTACTGATAGAACTTCAATGTTACACATTTTTTTCTTGTAGCAGTGAAAGGGAAAATTCATGTTGTATTACTTGAGGGTAGAAAGAATTCAAACTTAAGGGAAAAACATTTCATTTTATAGCTGATATTTAATACTTGAAAAACCCTTCAGATGTATTTTATCTCTGATATTTATAGGAAACATGCTATTTCAGCAATTTCTTTTAATTCCTATAGGAAATGTGTAGTATGTAATAGTAGCTCATTTCAAATATATTTAAGCTCAGTTTTGATGTTTTTAATGTTAGTTATAATTAAAATAGTATTACTAAAATTATTGCTAGATAAAATTTTTACTAAAGTAATATAACTGGCTATAACATCTGGAGGATTTAGGTTCCAGACAATCACACAAGTGATGACTTAGTCTCTGAAACATCGCACATATCCCTGATGACTAAGCTACATGTATATTAAGTATAAACCTTCTTTATGTCTGACAATTTTTAGGAATGGAATGAAAAGAAAATTGAGCTATCTCTTGCTATTTGTTATCCAGAACACTAGAGGACAGCACTAAAATATTACATAAATATGTTGTTGTTTGGACTGTTAATGATATAGATGCTCTGGGAGGGGTTTGTTAGGAGAAAACAAATTTGTTTTGAACAGTTTGGGCAGGTGATATTTTTGTGAATGTCTTTGGCTCTCTTTGAAAACTGCATCTCACTCCAAATGTATAAAATATCTGGAGCTGCCTGTGGTCTGATACAAAGTTATTTGCTGCAGTGATTTCTTTAGAAATTAAGCTTCATTTTTTTAATAGTAGTAATAGTGTATAATACATTTTTAATTTTAAAAAGAGGTGTTATTTGCCTCATCTGTAAATATTTTGTGATTTATTTGCTTACATGTAGTGTACTATATTAATACTCAGATAGAGATATGATAGGATAGCTCATTGAAAAAGTTATGACTTCTGTTGTGTTTTTCTAGGCACACTGGAACGACACGAAACTGGTGACACAGCAAGAGCAATTCTTACTGCCGTTGAAGATTCAGAATACTTAGTGGCAGGTGCTCTGCTTCCTGTGTCTCAGGACTCAAAACGGAACAAGAATTCTGGATACAAACACTCCAGCTCATATAAGCATGGCATGGGCCCTTATCCAGCTCATGCAGAGAAATCTTCAGATAAGGTAAGAGTGAAGAGTAGAGCGTTTTTCAGAGCAATTAGTGGTGATTCCAGTTCTTTACCCTATCACCCACTGATGAGTAAATGGGATGGTGGCTTGGTTTTAAGTTTATAAAGGCCTCTTCTGGCTGGCCCAGTTTTTATGCCTTCAACCCCATTTCACAGATAAATGAGGAAAATTGGCAGAGGACCTTATGCAAGGTCATTAGTAGCTGATCTCAAACGGATTTTCTCAGACCTTATTACCTGTAGTTAGATCCTATTTCCTCATGCCTCTGGCAGTGACAGCACCTGTCAGTAGTACTCTGAGAGCAACTGAATACACCACAATTGTGCCCATTCAAATGAGTATGTCTTGAGAACAAGCATATAGAGATCCCATGCTGTTGGACTTTCTCTTATTGCTCTTCTAATGAGACCACAGATCCCTCTTGTCATTTAGAGATAGTTTTTATTGGGTGTGTTTTTTCTCTTGGCATCATCACAGAATACACTACAAGTGCCTTATGTTTTTATTAGTGTGATTAAATTAGTGCTCATGTGTGGTACTGGGCTGCAAATGGATATGATCATTTTCAGGAAAGATTTTGCCAGGGAGAGGCTTGTGTTTAGCTTTATCTAGAAATACTTTCCTACCAAAATCATTAAACCAACTAATTGAGACTGATGGAGAAGATGCGCTCCTTTTTGTTTTGAATAAGTAATAGAAGGAAATAACGTGCTTAAAGGGGTGTTAATGTGATGTTAAAACTGAGAAAATGAGTACTGAGACATCAAATCATGAGAAGATTAAAAATGTAATAGTCACTCTATTTTCTTGTGGCCTAGATAAATCTATACTTTTATCAGTTATTTGTAGATATTTAAAATTTAATGTAGTATTTGCTAATTTTAAAACTGATTATTTTAACTGTCTCTAATTTACTATAATCTCAAATTCAATGAGATGGATATAGGGAAAAAATAGTACAAACTTATTTTCTTAAACCCTCTATATGCATCAGGAGGTAGTATATTCACTGAACCCTTGATTAGAGTGTATCTTAAGAATACAGCTTTTCTGTGGTTTGTTCTTGCTTACCACTTTTTAATTAATGGGTCTTGGGAATTCCGTTCTCTGCAACAATCAGAAGTCATGTCTGCTATTCCTCAAGCCTCAGTGTACATAGAAGGTATTTTATCACAAGTATTGAGAGAAAAAAATGCTTTCCCTCAGTCACACATAGAAACAGCCTTCAGAATGGTCTCTGGCCTTTATTGCAGCTTTATTAATTATAGGAGATGAAGTAGCAGGTATTGCAAAACTGATAAAGCTTGATCCAAGTCCTTACTCTGGAATTTTAAGTTTTCTTCATTGTATCATCAAATTTACATATTACATTGAGTTTCTAATGATTGTAGTTTAACTCTTAATTTTTTTTTGACCTTTTACTAACCTTAGTCTGATTTCTAAAGTTCTTTTTGATCTCATTTTCTGAAAAGTCTTATTAGCGTGTAATCCTGCTGAGCATGTTGTGGGGCAGATGGTGCACTAGTTGGCCATTGACACAGAATCTGATCTCCCTGTTAGTTTGTTAAAAGGAATAGTTTCTTCTTGCCTTCTTAAATAGGAACAAAAGAAAAAAGTTTTGGTAGTTCTTTGGTAAGTAGTTTTAGGTATGTCTATTAAATTGAAAATTGCATGGATTTAACAAGGTGGGAGGAATGAAAATATGCTGATTATGGAATATGGGAAAAGAGTTTTTTGTAGACTTTAAAATGTGGAGTTTAACATGCTTTGTGAATTATGATCTTAAATTGGGAGAAATATCACAACAGGAAACTGTGGAAATGTAGTAATTTGTAGTGCTTTTTTTGATTTGATATACATCTTGTCTGCTCTGATTTAGCAAAATAATATTCTATCGTTGTGTTTAAATATTTCTTCTTAGTTGCCTTGTCCAAATGCAAACTTATTAAGAATACTATTGACGTCTCTTAGAATTTTTATGTCAAAATCTCTTTTTTTTGTTTCATGTTCTTTTTTGTCACTACAGACCTGTTAGGTTTGTCTAAATTCATAATAAATTAGGTTTTGTGTTTGGGAAAGCAATTTTCTTTCATCAAGCGTGTGTCATCCAGTACATTCAGAGATTCTTCCCACTTGCATCGGCATTGGAGAGGGTTCTGTAGATTGCTGTGGGAGATGTTGGAGCCTAAATGTATTTAGTGTAGCTGAACCAGGAAAAAATATAATGGAAGTCCCCTTAGTGCTATTGCAGAAGCCCAGTGCTGGCTACACAAAAGGAGCGTGGAACTCTGCAGCTTTTTTAGCACTGGTCTGTTATTGCTAAATTGAAGGCTTGTTATGAAGTCTGGTTTTTTTCTTAAGTTTTGTGTAGAAAATATTTTATTAGGTTTTACAAAAAGGGCTCTATTGAGTCTTTTACATCATTGTATTTTAGCATATTGAAATAGTCTAGAAATTCAGATCCCATTTAATTAGTGACTGGACTGTGGCTATCAGACTTCAATGTTCCATCCCCTATTAATTAAAGCATATAACTACTACACACGTAAAAATATCAAAAAACTTTCAGATTATCAGAGGGTTTTAATATAGAATGAGTGTTTTGTTATCAAATTCCTTCTTTGGCAAATTGTGTATTAGAAATTTAACAACATACTAAATTTTTAATAACTTTTCTATCAAAAAAACCTATCATCAATTTTAGTATATATTAAGGAACTCAATTTCAGAAGATGTATCTGACAGGAAAAATGAGTGGCTATTCTGTCCTGTTGGTATTGTAAATGACTGATCCTTTTGTACAATGAGTGATCCACATGAAGATTGCAAGTAAAATTCAGCATTTGTTCTTGCCATGTTTAAATAGTTTTACCCTTCCTATTATAGTTAAGATGAAAGAATGTTTTCAAAATAATGGTCTCTTTCCTCCATTCTAAAAAAAGATAAATATCCTCACATAGTAATCCAGCTCCAAAGGCTTTCTTTCAAAACTTTTGCCATCATGTAAATCATGGATACAAAAGCAGAATGTTTTGATTTCATGGTGTTTTGACCATTTTAATTCTTTTATTGTGCTGCACGTGCCAGTGGGAGTACCAATAACAGATGACTGTGACAAATGCAGTTAACACAAGATCCATATTAATGTTGTCAAATCCCCTTGATATATTTAAACAGATTTTAATTATTTTTAATGCCAAAAGACCCAAAATATATAGCTTTATAGTTCTTCAAGGAAGCTTTACTTAATATGTGAATGTAAAACCTCTCATAAAAATGAAACTTTTATATTGGCCTTAGTCATTGACATAGGGTATTCATCAAGTCAGCAATTTGTGTGGCAAAGTGCCATTTGAATAGTGTATTGTTAGAATACTTATGGTCCACTTGACAAGGGCTCTTGCTGTAAATAGTGCAATTTGACTCCAGCTGTTAAAGAGTGGCTTTGACAGCAGCCAAATAGAATGGAGATGCTTTACTGCACCGCAGAAAAATCAATATTGGGTTCTTGTTCATAGTAACCTGTTTTCTCTTTTTTTTTTTTTGCAGATTTATACAAGACTATCTAGAGTTCATTTGTGAAAGTTTAAATATTATTTTGAAAGTGAGGCTGTTTTATTTCCAGGTTAATGTTGGTGGTGAATGATGCCTGTGTTTAGTTAAAAAGTAAAAGGCAGTGCTTTGGGGATATACATAAACAATGTGATGATGCAGCATTATTCCAACTCTATTTATAGGGGTAGATGTTAGGATGTGGGCGCATAAGTTGTGTAACTAATGACAAAAAATGTTCTTTCCTTCCTCTGTGTTTTTTTTCTTTTTGTAGTGCTACTGTAGAATCCCTGTCAATTTTCTAAGTATAGGGGTTTTTTTTAAAGCAGGTTTCTTTGTTGCTCTCCCTGTAACAACCCCCACAGATGTTGACAATCTGTAGTGCCATTGTAGATTTTCCTGAAGCATGGTCTTGCTAGTGCTGAACAGTTTTCCAGCAGTATTCAGTGACACGAGGTTGCTATGATACCCAGCCAGTAGCAATAGGTATTGAATCACTGCTCTTAATTACAATAGAATACACACTAGACTGTGCTCATGGTGTTCATATGGAACTAGCTCTCATTATAGCTTTAAGTCATAGTCCTGCTTGAAAATTGAAGCTCTGTGAAAAACTGATTAAAAAAAAAAGAATTGAAATGCTCCAGTGCATCATATGAAGATTTCATTGATGCACATAAAAAGCTGGATGTGTCTGGGAATTGTTTTCCTGATGTTCCAGAAACTCTTCATGTTGGAAAGTTTCCTACCTTTTCAGCTTCAATATTTTGGATATAAGCCTGTGTTTATCATGCACTAACATTTCTAGTGATTTCAGTAATCAGAATGGTCTGGGTAAAAACACTGGAGGGAAGATTATAAAATCTGTGCAATGGTTGCTGAAGCTTGAACTCTTAAATTATACTACTGAAAATCTAGATCAGAGAGATTTTTTTACTGTGTATAGAAGACAAGACAAAGATGGGGCAGAGAAACATTCATTTATATGTGGACTTGTTATATGTATTTTTTGATATATTAACTCAGCAATTTCTTAAAATCTGTTGTAATAGGAGTCCTTTAGAACTTGATATTCACTTACATAATAGTATACATATTCTGCTCTGAGCAAAAATATATAAAGGGAAGAATGTCCGGAAGTTGTAAATAATAAAAGAAAGATCTACTTTGCTGCATAGAATAAGTAAGAGGCAAATGAAGACTGTAGGATAATAGCAGCTATTTGTTTTAGTATAGCAAGGAAACCAGTTTGAAAATTGTTATTGGAAGTCTGGAAAATCACTGCTAGTTGAATCTTACTGATGGCAAAATTGATAGAAAAATGGAAATAAGATACAAGCACAAATACAAAATAATACTTAGCAAATAGGAAATCAGGAGCAGTACCATTAACAATGGTGTCACAGGCATGGATTCCTTTAATTTCTTTCCTTTTATAATATTTAGAGCATTATTATGGGGAATTACAGATCTTGGTGATTTATGTGGAATGGATTATTAAGGACAAAGCAAAATAGAAAGTAGTAGAGTATTTATCTTTAAAGTTGGTAACGTCATATTGCTGCTGCAAGGGTTTTGTTTTGTTTTTTTTTCTGGAACTAGTGTTCTGTGGCTATATTTAGTAGTTTATTAAGTGTAGTAGGAAAATGAGTGAAGAAAAAGGGCTCAATATATGCAGGGGTTTTTTTCTCTGTAATTCAGTTACAAAACATTTTAGTACTACATTTCCTGTGAAATTTTACAATTAAGTATTTTATCAAGGGACCAAGGTAGCAACATAACTACAGTGAAGTAATAACTTGGGAGTTATGAGATTAAATTGGGAGCAGTTAGAAAGAACCATGATCCTGAGAGATATTGATAGCTTTGACCACATGCCATCTTTTATGGAAGTTAGTGTAGTTTTTGAATTGGCACACCAAGTCAAGAATTTGATGATTTGTGTTTTCTCCACTGATTGCCTCAAAGCAAAATGAAACCAAAACCAAGCCTTTGTGATATTGTAGCGCATTTTAATCTTACACACATGGATAGCAATTAACACAGGGTGTCAGAAATCTTATGTCTTAACTACTTATTTCAGCACTTCTGACACTGATTCTTTTCTACTCTGCGACTATACTGGAGGTGATTGACTTAAAATTTCTTTCCCTTCCTAGACAGCTAATTGGACTGTGTGATAAAGCTAAAGAGGCTGCTGTAGTATCCTACTAGAAATAAATCTAAGGTCAATATCAACAGTCCTTGTGAAGTATTTCATGTTGAAGGATGATTTATTGAAGCTAACCTAGCTATTGATGTCTTTGTCTTTTCCCATCCCTCTGTCATGCTAGAATTCCCTTCTGTCTCTTGGAATCTTTTGCAAAGTTTGCATTTTGGTTAGGGATTTATAGTTAAAAACATACAGTTTCTCTCTTATGGAAGTGGTGTTCATTATATCACATTTGCCACTTAGGACTGTTTCTTTTAGGTCTGTTTGTGGAACTGGGCACAGTTTGTTTTCCTGTCTTGGATTTTACCTTTACTACTTTTGTAGTCTAGAAGGTGTGACTTGTTCTGTAGATCAGCCTTACTGATTTTCCTTCCAAGTGCTCTGCCTAATTCTAGAATAAATCACATCTTTGTTTTAACCTTTATATTTTCATGTTGTTCAATGGTGTTCTTTAAATTCTTCACTATTTGTTATAGTGATATGGTGTAATCTTTGCAGGTCTGATAATCACTTTTCTATTCTAAATATTAATTCCCTGGCCTCTTATAGTTTAATTAGTATTGTTTTAGTGAAGAAAACTATTAGCAAGAATTCAGAGTGAATTCAGTGTGAGACTTTTTCCTAGGTTTCTGCCTCACACATCTATTAAAAAAAAAAAAAAAGCAGTGACTTTTTCAGAAGCACATCATCTTACATGCAACTTAGAAAAAGAAATTGTAGCAAGCAAACCTTTCACACAAAAGAAAGACTTGTTATCTGCTGGCTTCCTTCTGATAGCTAATTGAAACTCTTAGTTATAGACCACAAATAAAATCCTTGGCTAACGTTTGGTTTGATTTCAAACAAACAGAGCAACAGCAGTGGTTATACATCCATTCTCTTGATATCTATTTTTGTATATTAATACTCAAACTTTAATTTGTTCCAGTAGTCAGGTTTGGTTCTTGCAGTACTTATGGGAAAGGATGAATCATCCAAGCAGACACCTGAGAATGTTTGTTTCCAAAACCTGTCCTTTTGGAAGCCTCTGCAGTAAGACTGAACAGCTTGCAAGGAAAGAACAGCATGAAATCTATGAGTACAGAAACTTAGCTGCCATCCTGATATATCTCAGAATGCTGTAGGATCTGAGGAAAGTCCAGCTTGCCTATTCTTAAAATCTCAAAAATGACACTTTCTAGAATACACAGGTTTTTTTGGGTTTTGGTTATTTTTCTTTAGTAGAAAGTCACTTGCTTATGAATTGATCTAGAACTTTTATGTAGATAAATTTTCTGGGTGGGACTCTTATAATTCAAGATGGGAAATGCACTCAGAACAGCCCAGGGTAAATATGTTGTTTCAGTTGGAGTCAGCACTCAGACATATATTGCCAACTTAATTTTTATATACATCAGTTGTCCTTAGGACAAAGCAATATTCTCAAGCTCCTGCAAAGGTCCTGTTGGCAGTGTCTCTATGTTCAGCATTATATCTCACAGATATTAGAATGTTCATTCATCCAGTAACTTGTTCAATATGATAATTCCTAAATCCTGAGCCAGCAGTCTGTGGCTTTGGACTGCTGTAGCATTTCTTATCTAGTTGATGATCAAGACAACTTTGGAGATGTTCTATCTTTTTTTCTAAAGTGCTGAGTGAGGATAGAAATTTTTCACTACCACGCAGCACTGGGCTGTAAATATTTCTAAAGATATGGTTAGGAAATATATTAAGATGTAGGCAGAGTATTTGAATATTGAATGTATAAATAATACTTAATTTTAAACACCATCTTATTCCTTCATTTTATCTAAACTTTTCACAGCCAAGACTGTTCATGCCAGAAATGGATGTTAGAGATGAGTGGATTTACAGTTTACTTTTATATTCTTTCTATGATAAAATTATTAGACAAGACTTTGTCAAAAGTGTTGTGTTTAGAATTGCCTGATATTTTGCCCAGACAGCCAGAGATGTGAATTCCAGAGCAAAGCAAAAGTTGTCCGTAAAAAAGTCATACATTTCTTCAATTTTTTTTCTGAAAAATAAAGGATAGATTTGTTTCCTAGTGTTGAAAAGTTGTGAAGGATATTCAGGGTATTAGTTTTACTTGCCTGTTATTCTTTGATATCTTTTAAAGATTTGTCTCCAGAATCACTTTTATATATACACTTTAATTAAATCCAGTAGAAAACTCTAAGATGAGTGTTACAGAGAGAGAGGATGTTAGCTTGAAAACTAAATATGCGAAACACTAAATTTTGATACCAGACCTCCACACTGAGCAATTCAATAGATGTGTTAGCAATTCTTCCTGAACAATTGAAATTTTTGTGCCCAGTAGATCCATCTGGACTACAATCTGCCTGACAGTGGCCTTCCATACATGATAAAAAGAGGGTTTATTCAGTTGCTTAGACTATTCATCACACAGCTTGAGTCTGAAGACTCCTTGGCTTAATTACTTACATTGTGCCACAGATGCATCAGCAGTGATGCTACAGTTACTGTTCAAAGTGCTGTGAGGGTAGCAAAGCCTTCCACTGGGACTTAACAAAAGAAAAAAGAAAGATTACAGAGTTGGGAGGAAAGAGGGTGACTCTGCTTATGTTGCAATTAAGTTGATAGATAAACACTGGTGCAAACTCAAAAAATAATGTAGCCTTTTCTTCATGGGAGCTGGATTCTTAGGAGGATCTGGGTATCCTCAGTAATATGACCAGACTTGTAATGAATACCATAATAAAAGTAATGTGAGGTAAGTTCAAAACAGCTTGTTATACTAGTTCATATAGGAAAATTCATCATGAATTGACACATTTGTTCAAGACTGCATTGTCCAAATGATGAAGCCTCAGTTCGAGCATAAATTGCATGTGAAAGCAAACTGGGACACTACTACTGACTCCAGGCTTTTTACAGATAGTCCTTTATATGTGAGTACTGAGCTATAAAAGGGTAAATGATTAAGAAAAAAGTTCTGAATGCCCCCATCAAAGGATCCTCTGTCCTGTGACTAGGTGAGGTGTCTTAAGGAATATGAATGACTTTGGGATAGTGACACTGTAACTGTGTGATGCTCACCCTGTGCAAGAAGCCAGTGTTGCTTTCTGGCAGGTAGGCTGGCCTCTTTGTACCCTTTGGGAGACCATTGATACTCTTACTGACAGAAACTCATCACGTGCTCCCTAAATTGGAAGCTCGGGAGGTGAGCAGGGTTAGGCAGGGGTGTGATATGCGGGCTGCTGATAGGAGCTAATATTGGATTAGGAAGTGGATATGGTTTTTATGGGGAGATGAAAGTGTAGCCAATAATTTGCATCCTTTCTTCCTCAGCAGGTTATTTTAGAGATGGTGTATGTTGTATGTTTAAGTGCTATTTCCATTATATACCTGCTGCTTGTAACTATTTTTGAATAAATGCATCTTTGCACATATCCTAGATTGCTTGTCCTTTCAAAAGAGCAAGAAAATAAGATAGCTGTGTATTTGCAAAAAGATTATGAACTCAAGAAAGCAGGTCTGCTGATGGGATTTACCTGAAATAAGACATCATTCAATGCTTAGATTATTTTTATGTTACAAATATCTAAATAGGATTGAAATACCATATTTCTATCTAAGTGTTAACAGTTCTTCAAGCATGACCTTGAGAATTTGAAGTTTCTTTTAGGGAAAACTTGGAGCCCCATTTCAGATTTCTCTATCTTACATTTCTTAAAGAACTTGCTTTTTAAATTATTGCATCAAAATTCTAGTCATAAAATAGATGAGTGGTGTTCACTCTCTTAGTACTGTTCCACTGAATGATGTTTGATCATGTGCTGTATGCTGTGCTGTCATGGGAAAAGGTTATAGTAGCTTTTCTTCTTGCTTGTCTTTTAGTATCAAAGTAAATTAGGCTTCCTAAATTTGGAAGTGACTTAATGCTAAGTAAACACATAAGTTACATCAAGCTTTTCATTTTATATGTAGAAGACACATCCAAAAGATACAATTTCCCAGTAGATAAAGAGGTGTTCCATTCATGGCATAGGTTTAAGATGTGCTATTTGAAATCTGAGGTTTTTGTGGAACTTGCTAACTGTATTTTATGCTCATAAACCAGTTTGAAGCCCCAAACACAATTCCGTTTATCTTTATATTCTAAGCTTTATAGAGTCTGCAAAAGTGTCCATCTGTTCAGTCGAGATTGCTTGAAATAGTGAGTGGTCAGAGAGACGTAGCTGATAAAGGTCAAAGGAGTCTCTTGACCCTGTGGTTCTTGCCAAGGCAATTGGAGCGTAGGACTGATATACAGTTAGATACAGCTTGCTAACGTGGGCTCCACTTTAATTGGTAATGATAGCAAGAACACACAGTAAAGTCATTGCTGAAAGAAAACAAAAAGTATCCAATATAGTAATTTATTACCAGTCAGTGGGTTTCACGCACTGGGTTGTTTTACCCCTGCAGTGGTCAGAGAAAGCAAAAAGGTACTCTAACACTTAACTGAAAATGGATGCCCTGCTGCTATCAGAGATGCATGGTGGTCAAACGATTGCCTGTGCCATTAGCTTGGTAATGTTTTCTCTATTGTAAACTCAGCTCCCCATGTTCTTCCTGTGCATCAGCTGCAGATTGAAGGCTTTCTCGTTTGTCTTCTATTTGTGCTGCCAATCATCAAGCTGCTGTTCACCAAGCACATTTCAAGGAGGCAATTTTTTTTTACTCCTATTGACTACCATCTCTAGCAACTGAGGGCTCAGAGGATTTAGAAATAAATTTAATGCTTTAATTTACACTGTGCCAGCCATTTTGTGCATTGTTTATGTATTTGTTTTCTGTGACAATTCAAGAGACAGTTACAAGTTTCCTATTTTGCAAAACTATGCTTGAGATAGATTTATGTTTTGGGGACACATTTGCAGGTACTCTTATGCTACTATTTCCATTAAAAAGGTTGAAGAGAAAAATTTTTGCAAGAAAAGATGATTTTTTTAACCCATTCAGTAGTTAAAAACAGTTGAAAAATGCAAATTCAAATCCAGCAAAAACTAACACACATATTCCTTCCCACCATCAAGGATAAAACATTATGTAGAATAAAATAGAGCTGTCATTGGCAATATCATGTATAAGACCCTTAGGTGTGGTAACCATGCTTCAGTTAACAGTTCTTCAATCTCCCCAAAGTGCAAATGTAACAGGAGGGTAGGAGTACCTAAGTAGCTTTTACAAGCAGATGTGTGATTGTACTTATTTTTTGTGAGCCCAGAGCCAGATCAGTGATGAGATGGGATTCTGAGAAGTTATGACTGCTGAACTTCTGTTGACAATCCAGTGATTGCCCTGATCAAGACACAAAAAATTCTCACCCATCAATAAATTTTGTTTGACAAATTCTACTACCCTCCTCTTTCATTTCTATAGCAGGTTCTCCTTAATTCAGTTTCTTAAAATCAAAATGTGTACTGTTAATGAAACTGATTCAGACATTATATATGTTTTTACAGTTTCTATTTTCTTTTTAGTGTCATAAAAAGACCACAGTGAAGACAGATAACAAAAACAATTGTTAATTTCATTGAAATAAACATATTGATATTATCAAACATCATTGTGATATTTCCAAAATTATCGTGTCAAAAAACTTCCTAGAGTCTATAAGATATGGTGGTTTTGATGCTTCCATGTTGGGTTTTGTTTAAAAAATCTTGTTTGAAAATATGTCAATTTGACACTCACACAATTGGATATTCACAGAATAGCTCCACTGAGCAAACAATTGGATGCCGGTATTTTAATGATTAAGTTGGCATTAATTTATTGATAGTAAATATATTTAATAATGAAACACTCTAAAAGTCCATTGGGTAAGACTTACTCTTTTATCATGTCCTTCAGTGAGCTGTTGTATCTGTATTAAAAGCCAATGGCCTAATTGCTGTCAAAATATAAAGGTATATATCTTAAAAAAAACCTCTCAAGCAAATCAGAAGTAGAAAATCCCTGGCCTCAAGAAAAATAAAACAGCGGTGCACCTTCTGTGAATGAAACAACCTTCCAGTCTCTTTGGCATTATTTCATGTAAGCTCCACACATCACTACAGTCTCCCCCTGCCTAATCTACCTAAAAATTCCCATTAAAGTTGTTCAACTTCTGTCTAATATTTTTCTAAGCCTTTGTAGGTGGCAAGATATGGATAAAGGAGGGGACTGAACCTGTTCAATGTTTATGAATCAAAAGATGTTCTTTCAAAGGGGAAAGCTCAAAGGAACAGAATTAAACCCCTTAAATATTACATAATTTAAGAAAACTTATTTAGAATCAGCATATGAGCTATCAACAGGATAGCTCCCACTTAGGGTTGTACATCATGATTCCTTCTGCAGGCACTGGGAACTTTGGGACGAATTTTCTGTCGCTTCTATCCTGTTATGTTTTGGGATAAAGCAAGAGTGCAATGAATAAGGAAGTCTGTAAGTCTAGAAGAAAAGACACATTTAATACTTCAGGACTTGCTTGGCATGGGAGTTGGTACTACTTGTGCTGTGAGAACTGAGCAATTTCTATTCAGTGGTATCAAAGCAGCTTCTAAGTATATTTTGAATGCTGGTGCTGGTATTTTGCCTTCTCAAATTTCTGCCTTGTGATTTTTTTACCACTTTGTTTCCTTTATTTAAAATGAATGTCAAGATCATTCCTGTCAAATCTGCTTTTAGTACAAAACCCACAATAGAATACTTCTGGTAAAGAAAGCAGATATGTGGAGAAAGTGCATACATATTAGGAGCTGAAAAAGTATGGGAATCCCTGTCAGCTAATGGAAGTGTATATTTTAAGTGGAATACCATTCCCAGAACAAGTTGGATCCCGGTGGAAAAAGGCCTTTAGAGATGAGAAGGCAGCTAGGTAAAATAACACTTGAATTGTACTTCCCATAAAATTTTTATGTGATGTGTCTGTTAAAGATAATGGCATGTCTTGATGCAGTTGGGGGCCACAGGAAGCACAGCCCCCTGCTGCCCCCTCCCCATAGTCAAAGGAAAACTTTTCCTTGGGTGCTAAGAATGAGTAAAGGGGAAAAGATGTAGAGGAACAGGGTTGTAACTTGTGGAGCAGTGATGAATTGCATGCTAAAAAATTGGAACAGGCTTCTGAGAGATGTGTATAATGCCCCAAGCCAGTGAGTGTTTAAGGGGCATTTGGAGAGCCTAGTTGGACTAAATGATCCTTGTAGTTCCCTTCCAAATGAAGTAGTTTATTCTAGCTCTTGTCTGATCCTGGCTCAAACATCTTTAGTGGCAAGCTGGAGAGATGTTAGGGGATACTGGCCATACATGGAAAATAGCTTGGCTTTTCAAAGCCTCCCTGAATCTTGCTCCTTCCTGGACATAGAAAGCATTTTCTGCTGTGGGTCACTGATGTACAAGAGGTTCACAAGTGTCAGGATGTAATTTTAGTCTGTAGTCAGCCTTTTTTGCTTCTTTAAAGCCAACAGTAGGCTGTTCATGTCAAAAATAAACTTAAAAACTAGAAATGGTTAAACTAGGAAAGGAAAGGTACAATATATAATGCAAATATCTGTTCATCTGATTTTCAATATTCAAAAAACGCAGTTTCCAGCTCTCTGGTTTGTATTTAGGTTTATGGGTGTCTTTCCATTCTCTGTAATCTTCTATTACAGAGAATAGCTTGCCTATGTGTCCTAAATGGCATTTTATGTCTAAAGCTTTAGATGCCCACCTTCTTGCACTGGAATGAAATGCCTGTGGCAGAGAGCTAAGATAACTTGGCAGACAGTTTTAGGATTAATGCCAATAAGCTTTCATATTGCCAATAAAACATGAATGTTGATTGTGACTTCACATGTAGTAGCATCGCCAGATGTCTCAATGGATTGCCATTGTCACTGTGTTTTCCTTTGTTTGGATGCTGATTTCACTAAAGGTTTCCAAATGTTAAACAAGCAAATATAAGTGTGTAGAAAATGATAAGCTAAATAATAATAGCTTCAATTAATGTCAAAGCTAGCCTGTGAATTCCAGTATTTACATTCCATGGGGTTCTCCCTATCTATTAGGAAACAGCGTAATTAAAGATTAAAATAATCCTAGTACTTAACTGCAATGTATTATTTTTTAAAAAAGGAAAAGGGTAAAAAAACTGAACAAGCACTTATAATCTCTTACTTATGACTCCCTATGGAGATCTTTAAATGAGATTATGTATTTAGAGTACATTCTCATCTGGTTGGGAGCATCATTCCCTAAATAACAAAAAGCCAAATTATATTATTGCCCAAAACTAAATAGTCGCATGTCATAGAGTTTATGCAGTCAATTTTTTCCTTGTGTTATTTGTACTAAAATATTAACAGTTTAAAAATAGCTAATCCTATAAAATCATAGTTTGTAATGTAAAAGAAGTTGGGTAAGGTGGTCATGAGAAAGATGAGGTAAACAACGTTGTGTTCCAGCAAGAGCTGGTTGCTGCTCTGTTTACTAACACGTGATGGTTTATTTTGAGATTTAACTATGTTCAACAGAAAGTTCTTTGCATTAGTGGAATGCTTCAAATTATCAGAGAAAAATTAAAACTAAGAGTGATCTGGAAAATTCTGTATCATTTGGCATATGGAAGCTGGCATGATGGTTTGCAGAAGTATTACTGAGGTGAAAAGTTGCTTCTTGATGTGTCTTTCTGCTTGTGAAGGTGAAATAGGCTGAGCATGGTGCTCAGAGCATAAGCTTGTGCAGGACAATAAAAACATACCAGTCGTAAATGCTTAAAGAAAAGGGCAGAAGTGTCAACAAGGAGTTTATTTTCCCTCACTTCTGGTGTTTCCCTGAAGGTAAAACATACTTTGGTAGATGCTGCAGGATTATGATATAAGATGTTGTGTCACTCTGAACTCATCAGGTCATTTTCAAATTGCCTGGAGACATCCCTTCCACTGGAGTTTGTCACAGCATAGTGTCCACCTTGTGCCAAGGGCACTGGTAAAAGAAAAGATGTAAAGTTTTCTTCTTAATGACAATTTATCATTTAAATAATGAAACTGCAAGGCTAAAATGGAGTAAGTTTTAATTTTTTTTGTGAGGATGTTTGAACATTTCCTTATGTTCAGCTGACAGTTCATCATCATCAAGTTACTTCTACAGTTTAACATGTGATTCTAAAGTTGAGAGAAGCTGTAGCTCGTCTCAAATCTTCTGGTTTCAAAAACTATGTTCTTTGGTCATTTATTAACAACAGCAGTTAGCCATGTGTGTTTATTATGTTAGTATGTAGAATTGAAATTATGCTTTATGAATTGCCATTGCTGTGAATGGGCTTCAAAGTTGGGGGAAAAGTATGGAGAATTCTAGAAAAGATGCAGGTAGGAAATAGGGTGGCACAAGATAAAGTTAGATGTTCACAAACATTTTATTAAACTTTTTCTCTTAATTATTTTTAGCTGAGGAGCTAAGGTGAATTAATTGTGTGTAGATTTATTTACCTAGGTCTCTTATTGTCCTTGCTTTGTGATTTATCTCAGAAGGAGGTAGCTTTGCATGTTTTGAAATAGCAAAAGCGTAGTCTTTATTCCATACACATCCCCTCTCTCTCTCTCTCTCTCTCTCTCTCTCTCTCTCTCTCTCTCTCTCTATATATATATATATATGTAGCAAATTATAAAAAGGCATAGACACTCAGGGTTTGCAAAAATCCTGCAGCATTGTAGAATTTGCTTCTCTAGCTTTATTTTGAAAAAAAAGGTTTCATGCTTTAAAGTTTTCCAAAAATCCTTTTAACTTGAAATGAGACTTAGCGGAAGAAATACCAGCCTAGAGTTTTTGCAAAGATATGTGCTACCTACAGTATGGCTGTGTAATTGAAGGAGCCTGCTTTATAGTATTTACACACAGATGCCTCTGGGTGTCTTAAGCTATTTGGAAGCAAATCTTTTTTACTTAATCAAAACTGAGTAAATATAATTTAATTGAACTTAATGGAGTTAATAGATTTTCTCTATTCCATAGGCAATTCTATGCTGATATCTTGAAAATTACAAAGAACTGTTTAGACTTTTAATATTTTTCTTTCAGTTGACTGATACCAGCTGCATCCAACAGCCCTTTGCTATTTTACCAGCTAAGACAAAATGGAATAATGCAAACTTTCATATTCTCTTATTTGACCTGGAAAAACTTGAGGAACTTCTCTCATCTCAACTCAATGGATTAAAGTCATCAAAATCATTCCACGGCCAATACACTCTAGAAAGAGCTAAAAGTACTACTGAGAAAAGGGCACTGACATTAAAAAGAAATAAAACTGCTGCCTTTGTACCTCAAGCAGATGGGCAGGCAGAGACTGTTTGTTCAGACCAAGTTCACAGGGATAATAATGCAGCTAGGCCTATGGAAGAAGGTGGTGGCATAAAAAGATGGAAAAAAATGAAGAGTTCAAGAAAGATCAGAATGCAGCCATCAGGAAACATTGATGTGAACATGGCAACTGATACAGCCAAACTGCTTTTGTCATGTCTCCTACCATGGGGTGTAGATAAAGAGATAGACAATCTCTGTGCAAGACACCTGAACATCTTGAGGCTTCAGTGTCCTGTTTCTTTTGGACTTGTGTCAGATGAAAACCACCTCTCACTGATGTTGCCAGGATGGAAATGTACTGATTGTGGTGTGCTAGGAGAACATGGAGTTTTCAACTTGTTTTCAAAAAGAGTCCTTGATTTATCAAACAAGTACCTTGCTGCAACTGAAGGACAATTTGGACAGAAGGATGGACATGAGAATAATGATTATGGGACAAGGGACTTGGAAACAGTGTTTTTCTTATTTAGCAGAATAGCTTTAATCTACAGGATAATTAACACACCTTCAGCAGTTACAGATGAAATTGAAAGGTAAGATACTTCTTCATTATGAGTGGATTATATTTTCTAATGCCTCTACATCCAAATCTAATTCCTCCTAGTCACACTAATGCACTTGGTTATACTTTTCTGTTCCAAAAACACAGAGTAATCAAACACAGCAGAGTAATCTCTAAGCATAAATTATTGAATTGGTATTATTCCTACCCCAAACCTTATCTCTGAAAAGCTTATTAGGTAACACACACAGTCACATACTTTTTGGGAAGAGGATCTTCAACAAAGTCTCCATACTTTCAGCTTCTGCACTCCTTCTGTAGGACTCTTGAGGTTAACTCTGTTGGTTAAAGTATAGTGCTGATATCACTGAGGTCGTGGGTCCAATCTCTCCATAGACCATTCACTTAAGAGGTGGGCTTGGTGGTCCTTCTGTGTCCCTTACAGCTAAGAATAGTCTGAGTCTTCTCTTCCTTTGTAGCGATGAAAAATGAAACAAACTTTTCTTAAATATGTACTTTAATGGAGCTTGTGTTCTTTCTCTAGAGCTCTTTGACAGATGTTCTTTGAAGAAAAGGAGATCAGGATGAAATTTTTACATTTTTCTGTTTAAATGAGAACTGATGCAAGATTTTTTTTTCATAAGAGCAAGAGCTTGAATTATCTGGCTTTACACCTAGTTTTTTCAGAGATCACTCTTTTCCTTACAGTTCAAACTAAGTAGAATAATGAGGTCTCTTTAGGCACATAGCGAGATGTGCATTAAGCACATTTGTGCTGTTTAAACTTCCACTCCCTATAAGCAATATACTTCCTTTGCCATGGAAGCCTTGACTTCACAGATAAATAAAACGTAAGAGAGAAGAATAGTCTGCCCTAGTTATACTGTCTGAAGTACAATGCCCCCAGTAATGATGGCAGCTCCTGGGAGTGAATGCCTCATCAGCCCTTATGTTGTGAAAACCATCTCCAATAGCATTTATGTTACTCAAAGCAAATTTATTGACTAAATGCTTTTTCAGCATTAAAGGAAAAATAACACGCTCAACGTTATTTCACCAAGCCAAATAGAGCATGCTAATCAGGCAATGGATATTGTCCACGAATTTTTTGTTTGGCAAACATAGTGTTGGTCTGTATTTAGTTTTTTAGGGACAATTAACTTTAGTGTTGGTGATGCTATGGCCCCAAGGCAAGAAGGGGGGACAGAAAATATTGATCTTGCAGCACATATCTGCATCTCCCACAAAGCTCCAGGCACTCAGCCTCTCTCAAGACATGTGCACCATCCTGCAGGACAAATGCACATTTCTCATTTACTTTTGCTGCTAATCGTGTTGCCTATTGGTCCATATTCAATACGAACACCTACATTAATACTTGTTTCAGGATTCCAGCTTGAGCATGAATTCCTTTCCATGCAAAAAAGTACTTTATGCTTGCCTTTTGGAAAGCACTCTTTTGGAAAGACATTGTGTAATTGAAATGAATTAGGATACCAAAATCAAGCATTTTTGCCAGACATGGACATCCTGCTGCAAGGAAAAAAAAAATCCCTTTTTTTTTTGTTTGTTTTTTTGTTTTTCCCCCCAGAACAATGCTATATTCTTTTAAGTTTTCTCTAGGATATGTGAAGATATAAATCCTGCCATCTTTAATAAATGTTATTTTGGTGAGTTTTCCTTCAAAAAATACAGTATGCAGCCAAATCTCTGGACAGTTGCTTTATCCAAAACTGCAGAATGCTCAAGGGAAAAGAAACCTAGATACTGATTTCTAATTCACCACAGTATTTGCAGAAGCAGTTAGTAGGACAGCTCTCACAGCTTGCATGATGTTTGTCTATCTGTTGGTTTTTTGCAACTTGACACAGCCTGTGAAAATAAAGGAACCTGCAGCAAAATGTGTCAGATCATAAAAGTGGGACAGAGACAGGAAGAAGCTGGGAAGAAAAGATCTTCAATGAATTTGTTTTCTCCTGCTTTTTAACATTTGTGTCTCCAACTTACAGCTCTCAAACTGAAAGCTTTCAGAGTGGTTTGGTATTGTAAAGTCTTTTGAAATGTTACAACTCACTGTTCATTGTAGTGAATTTGAAAGGCAAATATATTATTTTTAAAATGACACAAATGTAGTTTATGCAGGTTACTATAGTGATTTATTTAAAAGAAATAGTTCTAAATTGTGCAAGGATTTTGAGTGTGTTTTTTACTTACTTTCTCTGCCATCCATATCCTTTGTTTTCAAGGGTTAGGTTGCTGAGTTATTGACTCAGAAAGAGCAAGCATATGTACATGCTAGCCATCCACTGAAATCCCAGGTATTGTAATGATACTCTGAATTATTTACCACTGTGGAAAAAAGGGAAACCTATAAAAAAAGACTTTTAGTTTCCCTTGAACTTTTGTCCTGTGTATTAGGAAAAAACCCAGACAAATTCTTTTGTGAAAATGTTATTTTAATTCAGTTCTTTACATATGAATTTCTTTCTTTGTTGCAAAATACAGCTTCACATTTGGCTCAAAGTTTATTAGGCTTAAGTTCCTGCACTTGGATCAGACTTTTCAGTGTTGTATATTTGTGAATGTTTCAATGCCAAGTTGTAGACAAAAGAATGTGAGTGGCTTCTGAGGAGAAACTTAATTGGCATTGATAGTAATTGATATCAGAGTACCTACTGTAAAAAAACCCCAACCCTACCTTAATACATAAGATTTCTTGTATGTATGTTCAGGTTTTGTTTAATGGTTTCATATTCTTTAAGTCCACAGAAACCAGAATCTGTACATGACAAATGGCGAAATGTAGAAGCCATAACACTTTCATGCCCCAATTTTTATGCAGAATTACCAAGCAGTAAGTATGTGAATTGGAAGTATTAACTTTTAAGTGTTCTGGTTTTGCATGCTTTTTGTTGCTAAAATATAGAATTGAATCTCAACAATGATAAAAAATGCTGCTCTTTATGCTGTCCAGTCTGCGAACAGAGAAACTGAATTACTGTTTCTTTTGTGAATATCATGAAGAATGTGTAAACAAAGTGTTAACTGGAATCAATGATATTTTTCCTGTTATGATAAGACATTTAGTTGAGTTTCTAAAGACACTTTCCAGCAATCAGAAAAACAGCAGTGTAATAAGATAAACACTGACTTCAACCCCTTCCCCCACCTCCCTCATCACCATTACGTGCCCACCCAATAATATATACAGCCCTTCAAGCAAACTGTTGCCTTAGTAATACAAGAGCCATCCTGACTGTTCAATAATGCCTTTAGACTTCTGGCTCAGGGCAGAATAAAGTAATCTGTTCCTGTTGATGTCCCACAGGCCATCGCTCGTCAATCTTGGCTTTGCAAGCCAGCCTTGGTTTGTTTGCAGTACGTAACTAACCAAAGAACATTTAAATAAAAACCTAAACAGAATATGGACATTTTTTCAGTACATATTACCTGAAAAATACAATGTTCCTCTTATGGAATAAGCTATGTCTAGACTGAAAATGCAAATTCTTTGACATCAAATCTTGATGCTGTGCTGTGTAGGTAAACCTTAATATCTTCATCAAAAACTAATTACCTTTCCTTCTCTGAGTCTTATATGCACCCCAGCTGTCGAACTTACAATGACAGCAGAAATATCTATTGGAAAAAAGAGATGGAACATAAAATCAAATGACAGTAGAAAATAAGTAGGGGAAATGCATGGAAATGGTGACTAAAATGTTAATGAACATAAAAATAGATTTACTGAGTGACCTAAAAATTCTAAGGTAATCTAATTTATATGCCATATCTCCTAGTTCATACAGTTGTTCAGATTCACAAATTAAAATCTGATCTGAGACTTGTAGATAGCAGAGATTTTAGGAACAGCCTGTTCTTTAGCATCAAGGACAGACTGGACAGCAGAACAGGGAATGCATAGGTAAGTAGTCCAAAACAGAAAGTATTCTTAATGTATTTAGAAAGTTGTGGTGAAAGAATACTCCATGGGATATCAGTTCTGTTTTAAAAAAAACAACAAAAAAAAACCCCACCCAAAAAACCCACCCAAAAACAAACAAACAAACAAACAAAAAACCCAGAAAAAATCCCCCCAAAACCCAACACTAATTTAATTTGGGATGAGAATAAATGTTAAAGCAATAGATTGTCTGAACACTCTGTGTTTATTATATTGGATGAGAGCATGTTCTAAGAAATCACATTTTTTCAGATCTTTTCAGGTATGTTGCTGAAAATTTAAAGATGTTAAAATGTTTTTCTGTTTGTGTGCTTCTCTATATATTGTCAATTCATAAACTATCTGTGTTTTTCAGGTAAGAGTAAATATCATTCCCCAGACTTTGGGAGCATTTCATTGCTGAAACTCATTTGTTGTTGGAACGACCAATCTGTAAAGGTGGGAAATAGCCTGTGTCAGTTGTAGCAATGTTATCCTTAAGTGCCGTTTGCTGTAATTTAGTATTTGGGATCAGTAATGTGACCTAATAGCTATAATTTATGGGGAAACGATTACATAAGTCATGCCATTCAGGTCTGTGGAAAGCAGATTAGTATTACAGTATGAAGTATGCCTTAAAGTAAATGTTTAGATGTGACAAAGTAACTCTCCTACTAATCTTTCATCTAAGTGCTCCTATTCATAGCATTTATTTAAGGAATGAGTTTTTTCCCTAACAACCACATGTAACTTACATCAAAAATGCCAGTTTTGGCTCCAGGAAAACAAAAGGCCAAAATAGGAACAGTGTCCTTTATTAATGTATTATTATAGAAGAGACTGAAAATGCCTTAGTGAAGAGCAAAAATCCTGAGTCTTTAATTATTACAACAGTCTTTAAGAACAACTTGCAAGTTATGTAATTATGAGTTCTTCAGGTCAGATGATGCTCATCCCTATTATTAGTGAAGAATCTGAACTCTTGAGAGATAAATTACTTTTTGGGAGTTGACAGGCAGCAGTGAAACAATC
This sequence comes from Camarhynchus parvulus, assembly GCF_901933205.1. Lineage (NCBI taxonomy): Eukaryota > Metazoa > Chordata > Aves > Passeriformes > Thraupidae > Camarhynchus > Camarhynchus parvulus. The sequence goes on from NC_044580.1 coordinate 7,939,365, forward strand.
TAAGCAGTGAAATCTAGAGACCATTTTTCATTTTAGAAATATGCATTTAAATAAAGTTGTGTTGTTGTTTGAGTGAGTTAATATTCAGGGATCCAAAACTCAAGATGTTATACTCTGACAACAATGGATTTTATTCCAGAAAAGGCAAATACCTGCTACAAATCTAGTTTATGATATTACTTTTGAAATTGAATGCAACTCTCTGCTACTTCAAATGCAAAGAATATTTTCCAGAGCTGAGTTTTGCAGGGGTGCTCCAGTAATAGTCCCCTGTTCTGTTAGACAAAAATAGTTTCTGCAAATATTCACATTCAATTGATTCCAGCATTTCATCTTGAGCTTATCAGTTGTTTATTATATTCCTGCTGTCTGCACATCTTCCATATTACTTCTGAATTCTTTTTCTCTCCCCTTTCTCTTACAAAAAGAGTTTTTTCCTTTCCTTTTCAAACTTCAGTAATTGCAATTGTCATGTGGAATGCATAAAATCTCTTGCTGACCTGGTCAGCCACTGGAACTCTTCAGAGAGTAGTTAATATATTTATGAAGTTGTGTTTGTAGCATAACTGATTATGTGAGATTATGTATTTATATTTTTGAGTGTATTTAGCAAATGACCAGTGTATGCAATGATACTGGTCTCATCTAGCACAGGAGGTTAGTGTGCTGAAAGATAAGATATGGAATAAGCTGCCTCACAATTTTTCACCTGAAGAGACTTTAAATGTAAGACACTGAAATTGTCAAGTACTGCAAATATCACGCTCTTAATGCTTCTCAAATTTTAACATTACTCAGGTACAGCATTCTAGCTGTACTAAGCTTTGATAACCCACTTAGTAGCACAGATTTTAGATTGCTTGCCACCAAAGTGCTATAAAACTTTTAAGATTAAAAAAAAAAATTATTGGCAGTAGGTATGATATTTAATGACCACTAGTTTATATGAAACTATAGTTTTTGTTGACAATAAGATGGTTTTGTTGAAACCTTACTTATGTAATCACAGTTTAATGCCCAATTTATTAATCCTGAGCAGCCTGATTAAGCACTCATGTACATTTACCAAAACCATCCCTATTTAGGCTGTTTTTAAAAACTTTTTCTATTGTGATCTTCTGTGAAGGATACTGACTCTCAAGCATGACACAAAGGAGTTACCGGTTACTGGTTCCTCATCTCCTTACAGCACTGTAACAGATTCTGTGCAAACAAAGGAGATGAAAAAACCTGCTGCTAATTTTTTTTCTAGGGTCTACTGACTTCTGGAAGTTGAAGACTGTAGGGAGGTCATTTTCTGAATGGAATTTCAAAAATGTGTATGTTTTTAAAATATTTTTTTGTATTTTCTTTTTCCTGGATGATTTGAAAGGAAGGATCATCTTCATCTGTTTTATTGTTCTTTCAGATAAAATAGAGCCATTCCTTGCCACATTCCCATCCCACCCAGAAATGACTTGTGTGTTCATGTTTCCAGAGAGGTATATGGAGAAAAATATATAGTTCAGTAGAAGTATCTAGACAACTGTCCTGACAATTACTGTGCAGAACTAGAGTGAAGCAGATTGGATCATTGCAGTTGATGTTTTGATGTGCATTTTTGCCCCATGATGTGACTGTTACGGAGGCACCTGGGAGGCAGTTTCTGCAATGCTCACACCTGTAGAGGTTATGGCCTGAGCAGTAACCAGGAGTGATATCTATTGACTTCTCTCCTTAAACACACTCATCAGAAAGAGAATATTAATCCTTGGAAGTAATTGATAAAGTGTAGAAAGGAAAGCCAGGATAACTTAGTATGGATGTAACAGTACAACTTATGTCGACTTTTGTTCACTTGTCTTTTTGCATTACTCTGTATTATTGCTGCTTCAGAGTCTACCAATTATCTTTCACTTTTAATATCAGTATTTATAGGTCGACATATGTTATTTATACGTCCTCAGTCAAAGAAGCAGTATCATTTGTCACATTTAATAATCCAAACTAAAAAACACATTGTATTTTCAACAGCAATTACGATTATAGGGGAAATAATGAAAGCATATGTAGTCAATAAGGTAGCAAATTTATATCTAGAAGGACGCTAAAGATAAAGTGAAAGTGATCAGAGAAAATGAAAGGTGCTCATGTAGATTTGTTACATGTTAGAAACAGGAAAATACTGGAGATCATTAAACTTGGTGATAAGGGTAGATGAGGTATATAAATTTTGGAGTAAGATTTCATGAGAAGACAAAACTAAACATGAAACCACACCAAGCAGTGTGGAAATGCAGATACAGACACAGTCAAGTAACATGCAGAGACATCTACAGGTGCCTCTACAATAAGATTTTGTTGTGCCATTTGTTAGTTTTTTGCTTTAAGAGGCTGCCTGGCATGCACAGCTGTGATACAAGTAAAGAGCATCTGATCCAGATTAGTGACAGGTTCTTAGCAGATCTCTTTTGTGTTACTCTGTAAGAATTGTTTTGTCAAAAATTTCCCCAGGACAATGAAAATGTGTCCGTGTTTCTTTCTCTTTCTTAATTATTATAGATATATTGTAAGAGTCTGCTGCAAAGTCAGGATCTGCAATCCCCAAAGCTCAGGGCTGTATAGATGTGAGGAACTGGAAACTGCCTTTGGTGTCCCCTGTAAAATAAAGTTCTATTATAACAAGATGAAGGTTTGTGCTATATTGAATCACATAGGGCTGGGTTCACTTGCAGTGAACTTTTACATTGTGGACCTGACTATGGTGTATTTGTCTACAATAAAGGATTTTGCCACAAAGGACTCCCACAGCCTTTGTTCCACTTAATGATTTGAATTTACAAGGGCAGTTATAGGTATTTTTGAGGACAAGTACTTCATTAGTGAGTTGAAACGATCTCTCTTCCAGGCAGTTTGAAGGATTCTGCATATCAACTTTTAGCCATGTGAAACTTAAATAATTTTAATAGCTTTTTAATAATTTAAATAGTGTATAATCTGAAAATGTTTATAATAACATATATTAAACTTAAAGTTTTTGTATTCCATTTAAATTCATATTTAAGTTGAGGTTGAAACCTTAGATTCACCCCGTTTTTCAGGAAATTTCTTGTACTTGAGAATTAATACCTTCCCAAATGGGAAAAACTGTATTCCTTTTCTGAAGAAAATACCAAATGCAGAGAAGGTACACCACGCTGAAATTTAGACTAAAAATTACAAAGGTTTGGAGTCTTTTGTCTAAGGTCTTCATGTGCTTTATAAGTGTCTTTACATCTTAAAATGTCCTTAGTTCCTATGGCACCCTTTTGCTAAAGAGAAGGGAAGTATTAATTCAGTCAGACAGTGTCCACACTGCATTGTCCTAATGCCCACATGAGGTACATCAGCTACTGCAAGTGCCATTTACAGGCTGCTCACAACTCCAGTGGATGTTTCTTTTCCGTAAGACGGGTTTGAGGAATGATATTTCTCTGTGTTAGACAAAAAATTTGGGGGTATTATGTTTGAGCTAGAGGAATAGAGCATCACTCCTAACAACAAAACATTCTTTAATTTTATCAGAGACATTAGATGCCAGAAATTCTAAAATAGTCAAAACCAAGTCCCCCCAAGATAACAAGATCATTATTCAGTCTATCAAGCACTTTTGCACACATCAGAAAAAAAGAATGAAGATACTTATTAGCTGTTATCACCTTGTGTTTTATTAGCATATTTTGTTAGTAATTGTTTATCCTTGAAATCAAGGAGGCAGTAGGTGACTGATTCTAGATTTCACATTAAAGAAAATTAATGTTTATTGGGAAGCAGTCTTGACTGACAACTTACACTATTTTATTGCCATCTAGTTAACCTTTTTTTTCCTCAGTGTGCATGTAGAGACACATGATTATCACTGTCTGAAAGACTTATTTTTCTAATAACATTCACCAGGACAGTCTCCAGAGTTTGTGCAAGTTGGTTAAAATTGTCAAATACTTTGATAAATACTTGAGGTACTGATATCATCCAATAATACTTTGCATTTATGACAGATTGTTGAAGCAATGCAAGCAGTGTTGCTGGCAGAAGTTCAGAGGACTATTAATCCCTTGAGAAAGACAGCAATTTGCAGAGAGCCATCGGCCATAGTAGAGAATGGAAATGGTAAGTTTTGGACACTCTCAAAGACTGAGGAGAGGGATTTGCAATACATTAAAAATAATAGAGTGGTTTGGGTTCGAAAGGACCTTATAGAAATCATCCAGTTCCAACTGCCTGACATGGGCAGGGCCACCTTCCTCTTGACCAGGATGCTTAAGGCTTTGTTCTGCCTGGCCTTGAACACTCCCAGGGATGGGCCGTCCACAATTTCAGGCAACCTGCTCCAGTGCCTCAAACTTTACAATAAAGAATTTCTTCCTTATGTTTAAGCTAAATCTGTCCTCTTTCACTTTAAATACTGCCCCTTTTCTATCACTACACAACCTTGTAAAACATCCTTCTCAGAAAATTTTCTTTTCTTTGTAAGTGGAAAATTTGTTGGTATATAATTTTAAAAGGACTTCCTCTAGAAAGCAGAGCAAGCTGGGAGTAGAGCTCACAATACTGTATTTCTGTGTGAGATAAGCCAAATGGCCTATTTCTGACTTTATAAGGCTAGGAGTTTTCTTGTATGATTGTTAAGGAGTTAAAGGATTTTCACACTCTCTCATCATCTCTGAATACTAAAGAAGAAAAGGTAAAGTTTCTTTGATTGTATAATAGGTCTGGTATTTGCAAATAAAAGAAGCACTGTATTTGAAATAGAATCAATAAATCATATTGGAAAGAAGTTTTACAAATTTATCTTTCCAGTGACATCAGACCTTACACAGCACTAAAAATTAATTGCTTAAATTTTATAACTTCATAATGTAATACAGAATATTTTATTTTTCTTTTAGAAATAACCTCCATGCAAGGAGATATCAAATGCATTTTACAATTAGATCATTTCATTTTTCAAGAAGCTTACTCTTTGCAACTTTACCATGGTGCTAATGTTTATGGTAAAAAAGATTGAACCTGAATTTATGTTATGAAGTTATACTCTTTTTTTTTTTAGCCCATTAGCTGAGTCTTAAAATTAAGTGACCTAAATTTTAGATCCAATCTTATTAGTGAGCCTTCACTTGGGAAACTAATTTATTATCTCATTGAGTGTGTGTGTCTGTCATGAAAATTTGTTACCAATATCTTGTTCCAGCATACTAAAAATGATCAGTGATACTTGCTTCAGGCCACAATACAAAGAGGTGTCTCTATAATTTTGAAATGAAAAACACTTTCAGTGATTGTCATATATGAGTTTATACTTTGCTTACAATTAATGTTGTTTCAAATCATTTTGTTGATGTGGTTTGGCTCAACCTGCATTGTAACTAAAGCAGCCCCAGCTGTAAAGTTCATGTATGGACCTAATTTCCAATTTCCTGAATTTTCTGGGCATATTTCAATGATGTATTTTTACAGAGATTTACAGCTAAAATGGAACTAATTGAAAGTTGCAAATGCAGGTGTCTTCAAAGTCCAAATGTGTTTAGATCTTTGGGTTTATTTCAAAACTTTCTGTACTAGATGAAAAAAACATTTCTGTTACATAAAAAGTGCTGGTATGATTCTAGTAGTCAATTGATGTTTAATTCTAATTAAGTCTCAACCAAGTTATGAATTATGGGGAGTTACTTCCACTCTCAGAAAAGGGAATTTTTTTGTATGTGTAGTAACAGATAGTTTTTACTGTAGTTTTGTTCTTAACCTAAGATGGTTATTCAAAAAACATCTAGAAAGTTGCTTTGCTAGGAGAACAACATGCATAAGCATTTGTACTGGCTATGACTTTTTCATGCTCCATGATCTGAACTACATAAATACATGCTGCAAAGTAGAGTGGATGTTTTTACATATTCAGAATTTAATGTAGTCTGAAAGAGGCAGAAAACATACAGAATGATTGGAAAAGGGATTTTGTACTGTATTTAATATTATATTAGACTTCTTTTTGTTCTCATTTCCACTTCTGTTTGTTGCATTATTTATCACAATATGTAATAGCAGATGTATTCTTGTTTTGGCTTGTAAGGCTTTGTCATATGTATTGTAAAACTTGATGAGTTCATAGGGAATTGAAAAAATAATTTTATGATTTCTAATATATGAAAGAGTATAACTATTTGTGTCTTGAAATGATATGCAGAAATTATTACAAACCCAAGCAGGAGTAAGTCCATGACCAGTGTAATTGTTCAGACAGGTAAGTTTATCTGGATTTAGTAATTTATCTAATAGGCATGTCATAATTTACTAAATATTCTGTATTTATGAGCTGTACAGTAGTTGACATCTTGTGCAATATCAAGGTAAAGATTAAATATTGTTTTGGGTTTTTAAGTTATAGTTCAAGACTGGCTTTGTGCCCTCTGATCCAAAGTAAAAGAATCTGAATCTTGGCTGCCATCATCACTGTTTTGTATTGCATTGCATTTTGCTTTACTTGGAATTAAGTTAGATCTAGAGAAGTTTAATCTTATTTAACTCAACAAATTTCCACGGAAGTGAATAGAAGTTTTTTTGGTTTTTTAAAATACAAACTTTCAGAATTTGCCATTCTCTTTTAATCTTTGAAGTTCATAGTATATTATATAATTGGGGCTTTTTTTTTTCAGGAAGGTACTTATTCCTTTGAAGTTCCTACATCCTTACTTCATGGTTAAGGGTGATCAAATGTAGACAACAGCTTCACTTGATGAATAATTTAAAATGCCATATTTTTCTGTGGTTCCATACAGACAGAATTGCTTATTTGAATAAAAAACTCCAGACAAACAAAAACGACAACAAAAGAAAAAACCCAAGTCACCAAACTTATATTTCTCCAGAAACCAAGATAAGGAATTTAAAAAACCCAAACTGTGCATGTAAAGCATACCAGAGAAAGGGTTAACTCTATTCTGTCCTAGTACATTCTTCCATTGTTGCTAAAAGGAATTATAAATGCAAACAGCTGCAATTTCTTTATGTTAATGTCAGAGATAATAATTTTGGACCTGTTCCAAACATATTGATAGCAATCTTACTATTGATTTCTGCAGGATTTTCTTCAGTTCTTTAAAGAAGCTTAGGTTTTCCCTAATTTTTTTGACATGCATCATAATTCTGAAAATGTATATTGGACTTTATCCCTTTGTGCCTTTTTCTACACAGCAATAATCTCAGGTTAATAGTACTATTTAACAGGTTGTCAGTATGGTTGTTTTCTACTCTCATGTGAGTCACAGGCAGTGATTTTCAGGTCTTAAAAATTTATTTATCCACTTTTATATCCACATAACATAAAGCTAAGGGGAACTATGCTGGCATTCATTTTTCATTTGTAGTGTTTGATCTTATGACGTACATACCTAATCCATACCAGGTCACGTGCAGAACTTCTTTGATCAGAGGAAGTGTGGGGATAATACCACTGTTGTCATTCCCTAGCCCACTGATTGGACACAAAGAAATTGGATATTCCCTCCTGGAGTAGATCTGAACCTGTATCTTTCTCAGTGGTAACTCATTGCTTATCCTTAGGGCATTCAGCAATGAGTCATCTACAGACTTTTTTTCCTTTTTTTTGTGGAAATATCAAAATATTTGCACAGTTAAGAGCTAGAAATGAGATTCTCTCACCTCCAGGTGCATTTTGTGTGTAGGACTGCAATTTCCCAATAGCTACTGCACTGAAACAGTTTCTCATGTGCTATCCTTTGATGCCTGTTTCTTCTAATACACAGGGAGCCAAAATTTCTTATCTGGAACAGCATTACAGCATTCCAGTTTTTCTGGAATTGTGTGCCTCAGTTTTTTGTGAAATTTGATGAACTGGATTTATTTACCATTAAAAAAAAAATGTGGGGATAAATGTGTTTAAGAACTTAATACTCAGATAATAAATTGAGGAAAGGATGCATGTGATACTCCTGGAATGCCAAAAACTGGAAAAATGGAAGGACAGCAAAGTACAGGCGTTATTCCTAAATACAGCTTAATATTTTAACTGCCTCCTGTACTTGTGAAAAAATGAAATGTGAAAAAATCACAGCACTGAGACTAGTTGGCAATAAATTCTGCCTTGCCCTTAAAAATTCCTAGTTTAAGCAACTGCTAATGATTCAAGCTTTTAAGTATATTTGAAAGCTGTTAGCTATAACCTCATCTTTTGTATGTGGTTTTGGAGCCCTTTAAACTATTCAATTAAATAAATTGGTTCATGCAGGAAAAAAGCTTCTGCTGATAAATACCAGAGTGAAATTAATCGTGGCAATTGAATTCCATAGGCCAGTGAAAAGAATTGTCAAAGACTTACCTAGAATCTAACGATATGTTTTGTTAAAATGAGGAATCAGTTCAGTAATGGTAAATCAATGCAGGGCGGGATATAACAGCTCCTGCTCACTAGAGAGGAATAGTGACCTGCGGCACAGGGCTTTAAACACTTCCATTGTCAGCCTTTCAGAAATCTGTCCAGTTGCAGATGACTTTTTTATGGCAGCTCTTAGGAAGTAATTCTGTGTCTGTCTTTCTACATAGCAAATGAAACTCCTTGCCTGCTTGCTGTCTGAAGGTTTTGTCAAGGAAGTGCAGTGAAAGAGGAGGGTTGCTTGGTCTCTGATATATTCTTTCACATTGTCAT